>NW_013667636.1:172485-182618 GCF_000517525.1 Limulus polyphemus
TTGGATAGTTCGAAGTGGGGTAAGTGAAGTGAAGAACTAGGTTAGTGTGAAGTGGGGTAAGTGAAGTGAAGAACTTGGATAGTTCGAAGTGGGGTAAGTGAAGTGAAGAACTAGGTTAGTGTGAAGTGGGGTAAGTGAAGTGAAGAACTTGGATAGTTCGAAGTGGGGTAAGTGAAGTGAAGAACTAGGTTAGTGTGAAGTGGGGTAAGTAAAGTGAAGAACTTGGTTAGTGTGAAGTGGGGTAAGTGAGGTGAAGAACTTGGTTAGTGTGAAGTGGGGTAAGTGAAGTAAAGAACTAGGTTAGTGTGAAGTGGGGTAAGTGAAGTGAAGAACTTGGTTAGTGTGAAGTGGGGTAAGCGAAGTGAAGAACTGGATTAGTGTGAAGTAGGGTAAGTGAAGTGAAGAACTTGGATAGTTCGAAGTGGGGTAAGTGAAGTGAAGAACTAGGTTAGTGTGAAGTGGGGTAAGTGAAGTGAAGAACTAGGTTAGTGTGAAGTGGGATAAGCGAAGTGAAGAACTAGGTTAGTGTGAAGTGGGGTAAGTGAAGTGAAGAACTGGATTAGTGTGAAGTGGGATAAGCGAAGTGAAGAACTAGGTTAGTGTGAAGTGGGATAAGCGAAGTGAAGAACTGGATTAGTGTGAAGTGGGATAAGCAAAGTGAAGAACTAGGTTAGTGTGAAGTGGGGTAAGTGAAGTGAAGAACTAGGTTAGTGTGAAGTGGGGTAAGTGAAGTGAAGAATGTATTATTTTCTATAAGAATCTCACTACAATAAGAGGTTTGGAAATTAGGACAGCTTGCAGTAGCAAATGACTTTTTAAGGTCAAGTTAGTCCACAATTAAACATTTCAGAGACCTGGATTATTGTTAACCAGACAGTTAGAAACAGTCCAAAACTGTCTATGTGAAAGTTCATAAAGAAAACAGATCACTCTACAGATAGTTAAGTTTTTGTATATCGAAGAGCTCTCAAAAACAGTAAACTACTCGATGTCACAAATACTTAATGAAGTTTACAAATAACAAAATAAGGACTGCGATCTCTAGCAAGACTAGCTGTGTTTTTTTTTCTCGGAAGGTAGCATGTTTAAACAAGACTTTATGGCAGAATAAGTTTAAGGTAACATAAAACAAATAAGATAAATTAGCCTAAAGGAAAATAAAGCACGTAAAAGAAACTGCAATACAGTAGGTTAAGTTTTCTTGAAAGTAGACTAACCTACAATATAAACTCCTTGTAAAATGTGGTTATCGTATAGAAGGATAAGACTCTTAGAAACATAGATTATCTTAGTGTATGGTTCAGTGTTTGAAAAATTAAAAGTTATTCTTCAATAAGATAAGCCCTAGAAAGGTTGGTTATTATATAGCTTCTTGAAAAAATGGGTTATCCCAGAGTAGGTTAAGCTCCTTAAAGGGCTGGGACATCATATAACAGTATCTAACTCCCCTGACTAATAATGGCAGTGTTTTGTTAGCTGTTGCCTCAATTTCACAGTAAAGCAGTTCTAGACTGCATCGTCTCACCCAATTTCGTAACGAACTTCAAAACATAAGTTTACTCTAGATCACAGAAATAAAGTCAGAGAAATAACATCTCAATCATCTGTTTATAGAAGCAGCAAACCTTTCTTCATATTTAATAAATAAAAAAGTTCAAGTTTCTTCACTCTATAATGGTATTCAAACAGAGGCAAAAGCCTTGAGCTAAAAGTATATCATTATATATATAACTTTCTTATTTTTTTAAACAACTGATCATTTAATATAGGCTTAATAAAGTTTAAATTAACTTTACTCATAACAAGTAGATACAGCTTATTTAGAATAAAAGCAAAGACCCTTGTGAAGGTTACTGGAAAAAGTAGCACTTGCGCACAATGATGCAGTAAGGTATCTAATATGGATGGAGCAAACGGTAGTTTCGATATCCAGTTTGTAATATCCGATTGGATGCAGATATTTTTGGATCGGATAGTTTAGAAGCTAGTAATAAGCACCGTTGGCCTAGTTAGCGCAATACCCATTACGTGTGATGCATTTGCGCGATATTATGAGATAGTCCATTGATGAAAATGCTATCTCATTATCCGATTCATCACATCGCATACCAAACTGGATACTTGTCCCATCCCTAGTGTCCAAGTTTGGTAATAAGACCAATGCTTGAGATTAAAACTTAAAATGGCAGTTACATTTTCTGGGAACTATCAACCAATTCACAACCTATTTTGTGTAATAGTTTCTTATCTCTAACTCACAAATAGTTTTTAATTATTCAAGGAAAACCCAGAAAACAAGTATAATTCAATTAGATCAAGCTAAGTTTAAAAGATGCTACTTTAGATGGGAGAAATTCATTTTACACTTCCCAATTTATAATATTCCCTCCCTCCAATTCCTGGCAGTGACATTGTTCATTCTTTGTCTTTCATACAAAAAAAGCATGCATATAATGACCGTCATAGCTTTTTGTACAACTACAGCCTTGTAGCAATAAACAAGGTAACAATTAACTCTCATACAAGCTATAAATGTTACAACAAACTAAAGAAGAAATTAAAAGTTGCACATTCAGCCAAAAGGTGTTTACGTGACTCCTTGAAAACAGCATCCTACATTGATATTAGCTAAGAAGCTAGTATCATATTATGATGACTAACAGGAGGATGTGTGATATTTGTATTTTTTTAACCTTTCATGTCAAATGTACATCTAATTATATTTATATCTAAACGTTTTTTTGATTTGAAAAACAGAACCAATCATACTTTGTGCATAAACATAAAACTGGTTGTTAATATAAAAAAAAAAAACCTGCTACATTAAAATGAAAATCTTAATATATATATATATCCAGAAGAAACAGACTATGGTCACATGATATAATATAAGCCTACCTCAAGACAAGAGAAGAATACAATGCTTTCATTATTTAAACATTCCACAGAAACAAATATGCAGTACAGAAAGCTCACATCCACGTCATCTTGGTATGCACATTTATCATACAGACATTGTATGGAAAGACAATATCACAGGTTCTTCGTGTTACTCAAGCCAGAAATAATTGATAAAACAATTAAAGTTAAAAACTCTATTTTTGCACAGGTGGGCAGTAATAATAATCCTTACTTAAGAAACTATAAAGAATGTTCTTAGTGTGAACGTGCAGATGGTCGACAAACTCCTGATACTGGTTACAGCCCGATTTTACTGTTTAGACCTGATCCCCAAGTAGAAGAACCGTAAACGTATTGCAGCAAGAAAGTTATAGTAAACTATTTTAAGTAATTATAAACCACTCATGATTACATATGGCTACTACCAAACTCAAATATTCCTCCATGTTTTGTAGCGGGTTAAATAAAACTAAAATACAGTAAATTCAAACAAAGTAAAAAACTGCTACTTTATCAAACTGAGAGTCAATGAGACCTGGACTACAAGAGGGCAGCTGAACAAGATTTTGATATGAAATGAAAAAATGTGGAAAGCTGGACATAAACAAAACTCAAACATAGCTAGTAGTCTGCGGGAACCACCCTTAAGACCTGTTACTATCCACTTTGAAAGTGATGTAACAAAACACTTTGTACATTATTATCAACTTGAGCAGGAATGCATTTTCACTGAGTGAACAAACACAAATAACATAAAGATACTGAATAAACCTGAGTAACATAATACATTATTCAGAGAAGTGGCACAAGATTGACAAAAGAAAGAAAACTAGCAATGCACCATGTTTCACTAACCAGAATCAATGTCACAAATATGAAAATGTAAACCAGAGAACTGTGATAGCTCACATTTCACAATGATCCAACTGTATACAATTCAGTTTGGAAATGAATCTAACTACAATATAATTTATCTAACCTCTGTTTCAAAGTTACCAAACACAGGCACCTAAAGATAAGAAAGAGAACAGAGAAACAAAGCAGAACACAATCTAGAGATCTATAACATCTATCATCACCTTTAAACTCCGACTATGATGTGTTTTATAGGATTTCCCACAGACTTAAAATCACACACATAAAAAAAAAAATTGTATCTTAATTAATCAAAAGTTTATTCGTATATAGACTTAACTTTAAAGAGAAATATGCCACATGTGATTGAAGAAAAATAATGCTATCCAGAGTAGACATAAACAGTGAATTCAAACGTTAACATATTAAAGACCTAATACAGAGGCCGCTCTTCACCCCATCTAATTTCCTACAGGCAGCTTTCACTGCAGAACCTTTGAAGCCTTGGTAGGCAAAACATAACAAAAAAAATTATCATTTTAGCATGCTATTTTTGATACATTCATTCATTTACTATTTGTGATCTTCTGGCAGTAATAAACACATGGATGACAATATAAAAATATTTTAGAAAGTATGATTTGTTTAAATAAGCAAATAATATGTTCTTCACATCTTGTATATGGTAATTTTGCCTACCATGGCTGACACACACAAAAAACCCTCCATCAGGGATTACGGCATCCCAAGAACAACTTCTATGGAAGACCACAGGTATCCTTATCAAGGCTTGAAAGACTAAAAAACACCAGTATTTAAAATGTTTTTCTACTCTAAGTTGAGATATATGTATTACTCTTATAAGGTCCTGAGACAAACACAATATTTATATTGATGATACATTTTTTACGGAACTGAATTCATCTCATGTAAAATTTTCTATCAAACAAAACAACAATAAAAAAAATTACCAAGCTTATCTATACTAAGCTATGACAAGAAACATGGCAAGTTGTTTAGCAGCACAAGTGAGTGAATGAAATGAAATAAGCTACCATTGCCAAGAAAAGTAAATGAACCTTTTTCAAAGTCAAGAACGAACAAAGTATTCTGTGTGAAACACAAACTAATATTTTTGTTCTCAAACATACAGTTTTTGGTTAGACTTAGGGCTCCATTTATCTTCATACCTAATGATGTACCTATGAATGTTTATTACTTTTTTTTTCCTAATTAATCTTATCTATACAGATACAATGTTGATACTTGAACAGTCTTCTACTGTTAACACACCTTTTATTTGGCTGGCTCTCGGTTACTGTTTAACACTATGACATTAGGGTAACTTCTTAAATATCCTGTTTGATTAAAAGCTTTAACATTTTGCCACAAAATAAAATATTTAATACATAACTGCTAAATCAATTAATTTAGAAAATAGTGGAATGAGTCACTTTTTTTTGTAAATCTGTTTTCTTTTTGAAATGCTATCTCCAAGTGAAGAAACAACACTACAAGGCACCACACACAACATACCAACATGAGCCATCATGATCAAAACACAATTGCATATCTGTTTACGTAGCATTTAGTAGCACAGCAACATCAAGTTGCATAGGTACAGCTTGGAGAGGACATCATTCAGTTATTGAGTGCAATTCCAAGAGATCTACTATAAAGTTATCTCCAACCAGATCACTTTCTCTTGCGTTTCCGTGGAGCAAGATGTGACAGAGACGGATGTAACGTGTCTAAGGCATCACGAGGTAGAAGTGTGACTGGAATGGTACGACGAGACATTTGGGCAACTTGCGATTCACACACCCATTCATCTGGAATACTGCAAATTGAAAATAATAATAATTAATAAACAAATAAAATGACCTCCCTCACACACTGAGATGTCAGTCTAACAATTTAGTCATTTTCTCCTTTAAATCTATAAGCTGCTTCAGCAATACTACCTTCACATTCATATCTTTTTCTCTGCATTCAAACATACCCACAAAGTACTAGTACATCTAGGTAATCTTACAATCAGGTAGATATGAGGTCATCACATCATGGAATAGTTTCCCAATGATCTGGAATGTGGACCATCTGAACAAGACTGAGGCTCAGATGCTCATTTCATTCTTCAGGAAAACTGAAAGTTTCAAATTTTTTTTATTTCTGATTAACGTACTATTTAAATATATAACTTCAGTTTCAATACGTCTATGAAATAATTTTCTCAAAACAGGAATGCAGGTCTAAATCACCATCGTCTTCAAAGCAACTATAAACTTACAATTTCCAGGCAATTTAATATTAGTGCAAGAAACATGAGTTATTTAGAAGTAATAATAACCTAGATATTAGTACAAATGTTACAAATATATATATAATTTCAAGATTCTGAATATGGTATATGAACCTTGCATGTTATATGAATACATACGAGCTCAAATTTAATGTTGGTTAAGCTGGCAAGAAGTCAGCGGTCTTCAAATGTTTAGTGACGAACCGTCAAGAAGACTCGTATTTTTCTGCCATTTGATAATTCGGGTACGATTATGAATATTCACAAGAATCAAAATTATTTTTAAAAAAATTTGTTGCAACCATAACACTAAGGGAAAACCCACACTACAACAATTGATCAATGACCTTTTGTCAGTAGCTTGATGCAAATTATTCTCACCTGTCCTAAGAACAGTGTATAAAAGGAGCCAAGAAGCATTCATTTTTTAAATTCATATTAGGAAATGTAATTATTATAACAAACGTGAATCTAAATTTTGATAATATATATAAAAAACATGAAATTAAAAACCTCATGCTCTTCTTGAAGATTGACATCAGTTGAATAGTTATATCTGCTAAGGGCACGTCCACATTAATATGCTATACAAAATTAGTTGCGAGTACGTCCACATTAATATGCTATACAAAATTAGTTGCGAGTACGTCCACATTAATATGCTATACAAAATTAGTTGCGAGTACGTCCACATTAATATGCTATACAAAATTAGTTGCGAGTACGTCCACATTAATATGCTATACAAAATTAGTTGCGAGTACGTCCACATTAATATGCTATACAAAATTAGTTGCAATGCCTATACAATAGACATGGGTGAATTCTAAAGTAACGTATAGAGAAGACAGCATATCTCAAAATGGAGTATTTGATGGGTAAGGGAATAGAAAAAACTCTTGAATAAAAATTGTGGATACATTTTGGACAAAAAGGTGTGCGACTTCTAAAACAATCGCTCATTAAACTGTTTTAACAATCCAAGGTCAATTTTATAAACTTCAGTTTTTCTCTTTACATTCACCAGTGAATACATTTTTAGTTACAGTTTTGAACACCAAAAGCCAGGTTCAGTTGTGCAACTTTAGATTTTTTTTGTTTCACATATATATATATATATATATAAATGTTTCAGTTAAACTTTACATCATCCAGTCCAGCTGAGGTGTTCTGAAAGGCCTCTTGAACAGTATCATGTGGTAGATAAAAAACATATCTGAAATGGTATATTTACACATCTGAGATTTGATAAAAATAACGAACAAATTAAGATGAAGGTGGAAAAAAAGAAAAACATCGAGAGCCTAACGTGACTTTTATCATAAATATTATGCCTAATGGTTTATGCTGCACTTGCCAGCTTTCAGCATTGAAAACAGTAACCTTACAAAGTTTTTGTGGTGACTTGTTTGAGACCAAACCCATATTTGAATGTCATAAGCCTGCAGACTTACCACTGAGCCAATGGGGAGGGGGGGGGTTATTTGTTTGTTTTAGTACAAAGCTACAAAATGGATTACCTGTGCTCTGTCCACTATGGGGAATAAATCCCCAGATTTTATTGTTGACCCACCTGGGGATGAGACTAAAACATCTAAAATACTATTTTTAAAAACTTCTAATTTGAAATCTGTGAATAAAAAAATTGAGGAATGTGTGCAATGTTTTTATTATTGAAATACTTTCCTTGTTATGTTTGTCAGTAAAACTTAATCAAACTTCATATGCTTTGGCTAACTATACGTGTTCAGCAACAAGCCAACTATAGAAAAAATATAAAATTCGTAAGTAAAGCACACAAATCATTAACAATTCTAAGTCCTGCCAACTTAAAACAAGTTAATATTTCTGAAATCATAAGAATCTCTTTTTGTTTATTATTATTATCATAACTAATGGAACGGTATACATACATTTGTTCTGGTAGCCAGTGTAGCAACATTGTCACTTTCCCAGATTCTTCCACACGCCGCCCTTGGACCTAGAGAGAAGAGATTAAAAATAATAAGTTACTGAAGAACAAATGTCAGAACTGTTAACTTTTACAATGGTTACAAACCTTTGCAAACAATCAGTTGTTAATTTTATTCACTAATATATTTACAGAGGCAAACATATAAGTTGTTATACTAATGAAAATGAGTGAGAGCCATGTGCATTTTAATTCAAAGAAACTGGATAATTCAACATACCACAGAGCCAAACTGTGGGTTACTGATAAATGTAACATATTTACTAAACAACTAAGACAAACAAACTGGTCACATTCCACAGTCACTCTGATAAACAGTGCTTCAACTAAGAAACCAGTCAATGTTTGACAAGGGGCCTCATAAGTGTGGGGGGAAAAAAAAAAAGGTACAGTCTAAATGATATTGTACAGTCAGATTAGTAAACAAAGAGTTAACAAAAGACATATAGAGTCTTAACAAAATAAACTCTGGACTAACTACAATGTATTTATCAAACACATTTGGCATTTAATAAATACATTATGAAGTCAGTTGAAAAGTTATTTTTGTTAAATTTTTTTGTCCCATAGTGGGTCTATGGTATAATCAAGGACTTACAGTGCTAAAATCTGGGGTTTTATTAATTAACTGTAATGGACAGAGCAAAGGTGGCCCATCATACAGCTTTAAGCTTAAAACAAACAGTTAGGTTTTTTTTACCAACAGTTTAAAAAATGACTAAAGGCTTATACCTAGTGATGTCTCATCATACCTATTCTGGAAAGTTTTAAACTTTGCCAACATCAACGTTTTACATAATTTAAATTAAAAATATCAACTATATATCATACAATATATAAGAAAAAAACACCAAAAAATAGAGCTTACAATACTATGGAATGTGACTGCTCCTGGCTTTCCATGGAGGTCTACCTGAGTAACTGCATTCAATTCCATAAGTTCATGTCTTATATGCTCCATTATTCCAGCATCAAAGAAGTCTTCTGTTTTGACTGCTCATAAAACACATGTACATGTTAGAAGTTATTCACAAAGCTAAAACATTATGGTTATGTGTCAAAAGAACAGCTCCATTAGTCAAAAACAAACAGTTCTGGTGAAAAAACGATATTCTTCGATCACAAGGAAGTACATGCTGTCTTTTATCAGTGTTTTTGTTTTCGTTTTTGCGTTTAAAAAAATTACAAGAACTACAGCAAAAATATATTTTTTTTACTTTTAGGGTTAACTCCACACACTTTAATTTTGAAATTGTTTAATTTTTATATTCTCACTATCCATTGCCATTGGCTTCTCAACACACTATAAGTAAAAATTAGCCTACACATACTTATTTTGACAAATATTTTGCATGTGTTATCTCTATTTTTGAAACATTAAACTTAAAATCTGTCATTATTTAATAACTAAATAATACTGGGGAAAACGTTGACATTTTACAAGTTTGCATAACAGATGGCGCTACACAAATAGCACAAACACATTTCACCCACAAATTTCTCTATTATACTTTATTAAAATAAATATTCTTCTTGAATATTGTATACGAGAAGCTGAGTTGATCTCTAGTATTACTTTTTCTAATAAAGTATTTCCTCAAAATACATTAGCAGTTAAAAATTGTAGCTTGAATATGAAATATTTGAATGAAACGTTTAACTTAAAAAAAAAAAGCGGATGAAACAAGGGATAAATAACAGCAGGTTTTCGAAACATTGGGATAATTGTTTTTTTGTCAGTGTTGATCTTAAATTGGTAATTTTTAAATAAATACTCTATCTTGATTTTATCCATTTTATTTTATGATGTTAAATTTTTCTATATTACAACTGAGATTGAAAAAAATTATCCATCTGATTTTTTACTTTAATCTTCAATTATTGTAAAAAAAAAAAGGCATCAACTTTAAACTGGTCTTGACCGGTTTGGTTTGTTTTGAATTTCGCGCAAAGCTACATGAGGGCTATCTGCGCTAGCCGTCCCTAGAGGGAAGGCAGCTAGTCATCACCATCCACCGCCAACTCTTTGGCTACTCTTTTACCAACCACATTATAACGCCCCTACGACCTGGCCGGAGTCGACTTTACGATTTAAAATTAAAT
>NW_013667636.1:183476-186517 GCF_000517525.1 Limulus polyphemus
ACGATCCAGGTGTCAACTCGACCTATTTGTTTTGGTATATTTTAGTTACTGTTGACGCTAGACGATCCAGGTGTCAACTCGACCTATTTGTTTTGGTATATTTTAGTTACTGTTGACGCTAGACGATCCAGGTGTCAACTCGACCTATTTGTTTTGGTATATTTTAGTTACTGTTGACGCTAGACGATCCAGGTGTCAACTCGACCTGATTTGTTTTGGTATATTTTAGTTACTGTTGACGCTAGACGATCCAGGTGTCAACTCGATCCATTTGTTTTGGTATATTTTAGTTACTGTTGACGCTAGACGATCCAGGTGTCAACTTGATCTATTTGTTTTGGTATATTTTAGTTACTGTTAACGCTAGACGATCCAGGTGTCAACTTGATCTATTTGTTTTGGGATATTTTAGTTACATCGTTTAATTCAGTATGTCACTTCGAGATCACTCTGAATCTAAATTGTTTGTCTCTTCGTGTAGTGAAAGCTTCATTTCCGAGTCAGTGTTTTCATCGAAGAAAACAATGAAATTATGTCAAATGTGTAACTGTTCCTCTGAATTCATTTAACACTGGACATTACAGCATCATTACTAAATTACACACATAACACACACATCGTTTCTTAGCCAAGATTGAGTTTATTACTTTCAGGCATGAGGCCTAAATCCATAATGTTTTCCAGTTCACTGGCGAGCAAAATATGACGACATGTCTAACAACATGTCCTTATACATTTGTTCTGAAACTCAAACTTACTCTTAAAATAAACTCTTCGTTAGAATTCTCATTTCTAAAACTTCTTCTGTCTTTTTTTTTTTAATTGTGTTATTTTATGTCGCGCACTATCATGTGAACGATAATCGTCAAACTGTGTATGGAGATCTAAAAATATCAGTGTATAAAGACACTAAAAGAACGTGCACTGCTTTGAAGCAGTAATATTCTTCCAATAACATAATAAAATAAACAAAACTCCAACGGAATTAATAGGGGGAGTGGAGGATAACTAGGTTATGAAAGAAAGACTAACATGTACCGGACGCACGCTGTTCTTGTTATCGTATTATTTACCTGTATGTACGCACTAACTTACTTACTCTCACACATACACACACAATTAGTTCATGTGTCTGTGTTGAAAGTACGTGATATCCACACTTAACATCACCACTACAAATCGTCAGCTTGTATGCCATTACAGGATCGTTTACAAATCGTCAGCTTGTATGCCATTACAGGATCGGACGTTGTAAGAACGTCAACGTAAAATAATTTATTATTCTATTTTCATTGTATTGACGTTGTACTTGTTTTCATTAGTTCGTTGCTGTACCCCTCCATCCCAGGTGTTGAAAACATTTAATCCATAACTCAATGACCTTTACAAAATTTTAGGTAGCACGTAAACTTAGAGAATTAGCTATATTATATAAATCAAACAATTCAGTTCAAATGTAACACAAATGATTCCTCAACAGAATGTACCCCCCCCCCCCAATAATGTCTATACTTGGGTAGCCATAATTAAAAAATAAACTCTTCACAGTCAAGCTCATATATATATATTTACTTTTCTGCTAGAAAGCTCCCACGCTGTTATTTGAGGTTAGAGTATCACGTACTCCTGACGTTACAAGTAGTCGGGTCCGTACAATAGAATACTTTTCAAACTTTGAAAGCGTGGTGTAATATGCAGTCTAGCTCAAGTGAATCGAGACGACCGAGGCTAAGTAATAATTTATAGGCCAGAAAACCCAAAATGCAAAATAGATAAATTTCAGATTTCAAAGTAACAGCCACGCACGTGTCACCTGGAAATTGCAACCAAAACTACTTTAGAAACCATTTCACGTGACGATCCCTACACGAGCCAGCTGTCAACCTGCTGAATTCTTCGACCTCGTGACTAGAATTGGCAGGAAGCCAGAGACAAAACTTTCAGCTGTTTGTGAAGTCGTGCCTAACACACGTATAATAACAATTCTATAAATCGTTTTTTTTTGTTTTGTTTTTTATGGACAGAGCACTGTACTACCTTGATTTACATAATAATCACCATACATAAAAAAGGCATTCTATATAACTAGGATAATTTGCATTTGTTGTTATGGTATCAACAGTGTGCAGTTGAAAATATTTACGGTACAACGTCAACGTAAAATATTTTATTATTCTATTTTCATTGTATTGACGTTGTAAGAACGTCAACGTAAAATATTTTATTATTCTATTTTCATTGTATTGACGTTGTAAGAACGTCAACGTAAAATATTTTAGTATTCTATTTTCATTGTATTGACGTTCTAAGAACGTCAACGTAAAATATTTTATTACTCTATTTTCATTGTATTGGTCACAACCTTATGTTTTTAAAATATGTATCCCAGTGTAACCTAATTGAAAAATTACATATTTACACTAAATGGACGATTCCCCCTCCCTCCTCCCCTTTTTTTTGCTCGGAGGAATATCCTAAGGCTTATTAAAACAGAGTATTGGTGCTACTGACGTACAGAAGAAACGTTTTGAAGACATTACATAGAAAAAGAACAGTGAAAATAACAGTAAAACAAGAATGATCACAGAAAGTTTATGCATTACAGACACACCCACAAAATTTTTAGGTCTATATATTTGTAAGATAGTTTCAAATCTTGCCTCGCAATAATTTTAGTGCAATCATTACGCTGTGAAGTACTAATTTTGAACGATTTGGACACGCTTCGCCGTCTATCGTTATCGGCAAATAATGTATAATAATTTTTATTTTCTTCGACAAAAATGTTTTCAGTTGAGAAAATAAATAGGCAGTAACTGTTGTATGATAAAACAGCAATATCACCGTTTAATAGGGGAAATACACGTTTGTCTAAGTAAATGTGTAATAAATATATGTTACATGATGTATTATGTTTTTACCACTTCAGTCTCAATTGTCGAATGTTTGTGCTATCTTAAAATCGTTAGATTCAATGTGAGCTTTCATTTCGTACATATTTTGGTTGTACACGTGAATGTCATCGATTTAATTTTAAATCG
>NW_013667636.1:187304-190775 GCF_000517525.1 Limulus polyphemus
CAAAACAAATCGGTCGAGTTGACACCTGGATCGTCTAGCGTTAACAGTAACTAAAATATCACAAAACAAATCGGTCGAGTTGACACCTGGATCGTCTAGCGTTAACAGTAACTAAAATATCACAAAACAAATATATCGAGTTGACACCTGGATCGTCTAGCGTTAACAGTAACTAAAATATCCCAAAACAAATGGATCGAGTTGACACCTGGATCGTCTAGCGTTAACAGTAACTAAAATATACCAAAACAAATAGGTCAAGTTCTCATCTAATTGCTTGTCAGCGAATCTTTACGTCTTTAGTGGCCCCCAAGTGACAAAGCCTGACACTATGGATATGATCATATTTGAGCCTTAACAAGGTTATAAAATATCATACCAAAGCACAGCTCTGACCAACACAAATATATCGCAGAAATGTATCTATGTCCGAATAAAACTAATACTACAATAATGTCGCGAGGATGAAACAATGGTATTTCAAGCAACTGGTACTATTCAGGCTATTTTCCGTTTATACAGATCAACATAGAAACTTGGATTATTGTTGTAACTCATGTAACAGTTGCTCCTCTCTCACGTTTATATGCTTCTGATTATCTGAAAATGGTTTCTAACGGATCTGAGACAGTGAATTATGTATATATCTACTAAATATCCAATAACGATACGACAAGATTGGAAGAACCGGTTCGTTAGCACTCTTAACCAATGATTTATGGATATATATACACCTCAAATTAACCACTAACATTCGGTCAAATAGACCGATAACGTTTTTTCGAGCCACCATAGTATTTTAACAAGGTTATCTTAAAGGTCACGTGTTTCTTCGCAAGTTACAACTTCTTCACAAAACCCAACTGAATTATAATTGGAGTTCGCATTTACTGTGTCCAATAATATGCGAAGTAAAACCTGAAATTCTGTGAAAGTTTTCTTTTAAATATATAAATACATATTGTTATGTGTAAGTTCAATAAGTATCTCGCCTGGTGTATTTTTTCAACACAGATATAACTCCGAACACGTTTAATACATGAATATATTTATATGAACAGGCTTCGTTATGAGTTCTTCTGTCTGATCTGTCCTTTAAGTTATTAGTAGTGGTCAAACCTCGAGAAGACGATACTGATATGTGCATTAGCGTGTGAAAGTAGGCTTACGTGACTTTATACTTACTAAACCCGTACCGCAGAATTTCCCAGCCTGTGGTACACGCACCCCTGGAGTAAACGACAACCTTTGAAAAACATTAAAAGAGAAAATATACCCCACGCCTCAAAATTCTCCATCAGCCAGCACTCAACGTTCGCGTATTGTGGACTCACCTTTGAATCATGAATTATTTCATTTGATTTACCTGTTTATTAATATAAACCACTCTTAAGATTGTGTGTGTGTGCAAATTATATACGTCAGGGGTAACGCCGTTGACTCAAGAGTCTGACTGAGGATACGCGGCATAAAAAAAAAGGGTTGGGAACCACTGCCTTATCGTATTCTCATGGCTCACCTATTTAGAAGTCTTTCCGACAAATATCACGAGCAATGAAGTGTGAAATTATTCTCCACAGTAGAACTTAACGGTTTTCTATCACACACACATACGAGATCAAGAAGAAAAAAAACGAAAAAAAAAAAACGTGCGTGTTTGTGTGCATGGAAAAAAAAAGGCCAGTTATTTCTTACTTGATAAGCCCAGAGCTACATGAGCTATCTGTGCTCTGCCTAACGCAGGTTACGAGCCCCCCAGTGGCACAGCTGTATGTCTGCGGATTTACTCAGCTAGAAACCTAGTTTCGACACCCGTGGTGGGCAGAGCACAGACAGACCCTTGTGTACCTTTGTGCTTAACTTCCAAGAAACAAACAAATCCTCACTTTAGTCCCCCGGTGGGACAGCGGTAAGTCTTCGGACTTACAATGCTAAAATCAGAGGTTCAATTCCCTTCGGTGGACACAGCAGATAGCCCGATGGGGCTTTGCTCTAAGAAAACATATACACACGCAGGTAATGAAACTCGAAACATCTGGGGCAAGACGGCTAATAAACAACGCTAATAAACAATCCTTTCTAATGTTTATAAGAAAGATGATTTTTAATTAGCTACGTTCGTTGTTGGATAGTTTTTTTTTTAGTTCTGATCTGTTGAGACATTTGTTTTGAACAGAAATTAATGTTAAACTCTATTTGGAACTTGTATAGAACTCTATACTACGAAAAACTACATCCACGTACATGTGTGATAAGTGTAACAGTAATGTCTGTATGACTGGCTTCATTACTACTCTGCCTCGTCCACGAACTAACTACTACAAAACCCACTAATTAGTAACTGTCTTGGTGGATAAACATATTAATTCGCATAATGTAGGTTACAGTAAACGTACACCAGTGACACCTTGCCACGTTAACTATACCTATAAACATCATAAGACTGCTTGATTTAATTATCTAGGGTAATCCGGTTGTTCAGTAAGAGCAGTTAATTTACACATTTCATTGATTATACGATATATGATGTTTAAAGAAACCAATGTACACATAGAAACAGAAATTGCAGGCACACAATTCCTTATTTGATCCTATACAATGACAGATGATCCACTCTCGTTACCATTACAACTGGAGAGGTAAATGTAAATTATTACAGCACAAGCTCCGACTCTGAATGGTGAAATGTAACTTGCACAAGTATGTGTACATCACGTGATCTAGGGGTCAAATCTTACCAGGATATAAATTGGCGGCCAGTATAAGTTGAACCGTTCTTATCTGCTTGTACGTACTATGTGATTCCTAAATAATCGATGTATTCTGCTTGAGCTTATACTGCTGTTGGAAACAACCATCCGCATAAAAACACAGAGCAGAGATAATTAAATTGTTTGTTTTTGAATTTCGCGCAAAGCTACACGAGGGCTATCAGCGCTAGCCGTCCCTAATTTAACAGTGTAAGACTAGAGGGAAGACAGCTAGTCATCACCACCCACCGCCAACTATTGGGCTACTCTTTTACCAACGAATAGTGGGATTGACCGTCACATTATAACGCCCCCACGGCTGAAAGGGCGAGCATGTTTGGTGGGACGAGGATTCGAACCCGCGACCTGCAGATAGCGAGTCGAGCGCCCCCTAACCACTTGACCATGCCGGGGCCCTTAAAACTTAATAGGAAAAACCTCGACACGACATCTTGCACGAATTACGACTTCTTGGTTTGGTTCGTTTTAGCGAAAAGCAACACAACGGGCTATATACGCTGTGCTCTGCCGAGCCCCTAATTTAAAAGTTATGAAACCCTAAAGCTTACCGCTGAGCCACGGAGGTTGAGGGGTGGGATATTCGCGTGTTTTCATTGTGAAATAAAACTGTTTGTTTTGTTGTTAAGCACAAAACTACGCAATGGGCTATTTGTGCTGTCCACCACGGGTATCGGAACCCGGTTTTTTTGTAGTATAAAAC
>NW_013667636.1:191402-192721 GCF_000517525.1 Limulus polyphemus
AATGGGCTATTTGTGCTGTCCACCACGGGTATCGAAACCCGGTTTTTTTGTAGTATAAAACATAACATTACACTTTTCCCCCCCACTACTGTGATCTCTCATTAATTGCTGATGCGACATTTTCTTGCGAACTATGATAACTTCTGAATGATTAATTCAATTTTAAAGCTGATATATACTTGCTTTTATTGTTTTATTTTTTAACGGCACTCTTGAAATAAACTGTAGCATTTCGAACTTCCGTTGTAAGTGAACAGGAAATGGTAATACGTTATATATTAAATTATCGGTGTTTTATCATGTTCGGCACATTTGTCTTTCACACGGCGGCATATCATTACGTCACGCATGGCTTGCTGAACGTTGTTCGCCACGGAGAGCACGTGATACAATGAGTCACGCGCCTCGAGACCCTAGTGCCTCAGTGGACGGGTTTCATTCGTTCGCATGAAGTCAGGCTTAACGCCGAGAAGAGGTAATCGGGACAGCAGGAAATGGCTCCGAACTAACAAGTCGTGCCAATGTTTATGTCCAGAACTGATTGCTAGCGTGCATATTATATTTAAATCTATTACTCTCGATGGCAGAAAAAAAATATATATATTTTATAAAACAAACATACCTATTGGATATTTTTGTCGTCTGCGCTAATTAATTCTCAATTTTCGCAGCTGTGTATCTGTACGAATAAGTATCGTAAAGCTGTAGTGATACCACGGTCACGTCGTCTCCTTGTCTGTCTGGTAAAAAATAACATCGTTAATAATGAAAGTGTGGTGTGTGTGGGAGGGGGGGGGGATTACGTAAAATTCGTTAACATACTTTTCTCTCTCTCTCTCTTGGGAAGAAACGGTACAACGTTTTCCTTTTTATTTTGTCTTTGCTTTTTTTTAACAACTCAATGCAAAGACAGATCTGTTCCAACTGAAAAAAAACTGAGTAATTATTTTCATAAAATGAATATTTCTTTGCGGGGACGTGGAAGTGAACGAAATAGAATTGTTTACCATTTAACCTTCAAAGACGGCATTAAATTAGCTAAAATGAATATTTCTTTGCGGGGACGTGGAAGTGAACGAAAAATAATTGTTTACCATTTAACCTTCAAAGACGGCATTAAATTAGCTAAAATGAATATTTCTTTGCGGGGACGTGGAAGTGAACGAAATAGAATTGTTTACCATTTAACCTTCAAAGAAGGCATTAAATTAGCTAAAATCACAATCTATCAGTTGGTGGCGAAGACACAAACTAGTGTTTGTTTGTCCCTAATTTAGCAGTGTAAGACTAGAGGGAAGGCAGCTAGTCATCACCACCCA
>NW_013667636.1:193044-197238 GCF_000517525.1 Limulus polyphemus
ATTCGAACCCTCGACCTGCAGATAGCGAGTCGAGCGCCCCCTAACCACCCTGGCCATGCCGGGCCGCAAACTATTGTATAAATAAGACTCAAGACTCGCTTTTGGTAGGGGGGATTAAGACATCAATACGAGGAATAATCAAATAAGAACAGTTCACGGGAATCAATGTATTCAAGTTGTCAATAACAACGAGGCACGTTCATCAAATAATTAGTAAGAATTCTAAAGTGTTGCGTGTAACAACCATTACATCAATTCAGTAATCAGTCAACAATTCATGTCACCCAAGTTTAAACATCGTGCAAGTTACCATGTGGTTAATTATGTCAGGATTTACCTAACCGCGCGCGCACACACACACACACGTCAGCAGTGGCTGTAATGAGTTAATCAGTTTGACATACGACGAATTAATAGTCTGTTCTTTTTCTCATAAATTATTCAACAGCTTATAATGTCGTCAAAAGCTACTGCACGTGTGTGACGTCATACTTATTTCTTACTGCAGAGAGCAATAAATATAAAGCTTAAGTCTCTTGCTGTGTGTGTGTGTGTGTGTGTGTGAGGGGGTAATATTTGATAGCACCTTGTTGTCCTTATCCTTATTATTTCCACTATTCACAAGCTTTACAAACAAAACAATTAGAACACTAAACTAAGCATTGAGGTGATTTTTTTCCACATTGGGCAGGGGTAGCTTCCCCCCTTAACGCTTTTGCAAATTTCAAGGTTATATATCTAGATATTTTTTTTTTATCTGCAAAAACTGGGTTCCCTTAAAATTGCATCATTATAGAGAATAGAAATCAAGTTTAGGGGCATTCTGCGCTTTCAGCATCTGAATGCCCCGCACCTCATTAGTCACCAAATTAAATCACCCCTCTCCCCCCCCCCCAGAAAAAATGCTGGAAGAACAAAAACATTTGAACATCCACCACAGACCATTGAAAAAAACATAACTCAACACCTTATGCACGTGATTAGACATACCCTGTCACTCTGACTTGTTTGTGTGTCCGCTTTTGATTTGTCAATCTGATTTAACTAAACCTCTGTGAATTTCTGATTACACGAACCAGCGATTCTCAAACAAGGGGCCGTGGGACGTGCACCTATGGGCCGCCGCGGGCCGGGACAACTGTGACTGCCCTAAGCTAACAAATTATCAACTGCTGTACATGTGGGCCTTTACGGTTTTACCAAATAACTGAATTTAGGAGCAAAAAGTTGAGAAACCCTAATATAAACCACATTTACTATTATAAGTATAGATTTTGATAATAATTATATGTGTATAGAATACAGCGATGAAACGTGAACGACACAGAGTATTGTGATATGAATATCCATCAATTCCAACCTGCGTTTCGTGGAACCGAAACCCGTCGTCGAACATGCCCGCCCTTCACCCGTAAGGGCATTATATCGTGGCTGACATTCCTACTATTCGTTGGTAAAGAGTTAGCCCAAGAGTTGGCGGCGGGTGGCGTTAACTAGCTGCCTTTCCTCTGGTCTATCATTCCAAAAATTAGGGATGGTTAGCGCGGAGTAGATTTTCGCGAAATTCAACAATTCAAGGTATTTCTACAGAACATTGTTTCACAAGTAAAAAAAATTACACTTACTAACAAACCTTCCTATTTTTATTTATTTTATTTTATTTGTATTCTATCATTTGACCTTAGAAATTTAATGCCGACCATGGAAAGTGTGCTGGGTAATTGAAATGAGTGATTATATGACATAGCTATTGGGTTTCACTAGCAGCAAAAAAGTGTTTGGTTGTTTCGAATACTCGAGTGATGCTATACGAGGGCACTAACCGTTCTTAATTTTGAAATGATGAATTGGAGGGGAGACAATTAGATAACAGCATCTACCGCCAACTCTTGATTACTTTAATCGAAATTTGATAGTCACTCTTGTAATGCACAAACGGCCCCAAAATTGTGGTACGCAATTATGCAACAACGGAACGCGAACCATGGACCCTAGAATTCGCAGTCCGGCACGCCAACCGCTAATCACGCTTGGCTTAGCCGCGAGATATCAAATACAGACGAAATAATAGTTCCTGGTATTTCTTTCGACATAAAATACATTTAGAAAAAATATGTTTTTTAAAAAAACAAGAAACACGATGAGAGAAACGATTTTATGTTGTTTTTTTTATGTAAAATAATCCAAATTTTTTCACACGTAATTAGGAAGTTATTATGGACAGTTGAAAATCAGTGAACAATACAGTTTTGTGACAAAGCCAGTTCAACTGTGGACTGGAAAATTGTCTGAAGCTATCCATAAAAGTTGGTGAAATATCCAAATGAAAACGTACACAGAACTCGGTACAGGTCGATGAATTATATAAAAACAGGGAAATGGGGAAAACTTCAATTAAGAAACATTGGCACGTCTCATTAGAGTATATATTAGAAGCTGTTTGTCAGTTGAACAAGGCCTATTGTGATTACGCCGTGCGTTTTAGCGGGAAACAAAAAATACATGCCACCCAATTTATTTTTGTGTGTGTTACATTATATCCAGTTTTCTTAATGACACGCTCTAGTGTTTCTTTACATACTTAAAAAATCGGTTACATAAACCAACGTTATATCATACACATGGCAACGGATAAACAAACACGACAAATTTATAACACTAGGAGACGCTGTGACATGGTATCAACTTAGTATTGACTTTAGCACATGGTCCAATAAGAGTGAGTACAGTTCTTCATATAATACTACAACTCTCAGAAATTGAACTCGAATACACAATCTCCAAGATTGTGCAGGTAAAAAACCAAATGTTATTTATTAGGACATTTAGGGCCATTTTTACATACGTCATTTTTTCACGTTCAAAATTAGCTAACTGCGGAAGAACAAAAAAAAAGTAAATCCCTTTATTTCAGTTCCAAACTAATTGTTGTTCTAAAAATAATAACGGTTCGAAAACTTGAGTTGAGGAATTAATATCGTTTCGTTGATAAATCTCAACCGTCACCATGGTTTCTGATTTATGAGACAAACAGTTTTCTTCTCCCGTGCCTACCACAGATGCCAGCACCGTCGTTACAATCTTTACGAAGAGTATAGATTTTTCTGTTCTTGCTTGATAATCTGTAACATTGCATTGCAACTACTCCAAATTCTGTTTGGCCGTTACCAAGCAACAGATGTTCGAAATAAAAAAAAAATATCATCCATGAAATAGGAGATACCATGGTCTCACCTGCTTGTACATTAGACAACGAACAACATAAGAACGTTCTGGCAGCTGCTATTAGTAATTCGTACAAATTAGTGATTTGTTTGAGACACAGTATTTTAAAATTAACAACAAATTTACTTATTGTTTTGTAATGTCTTAGTTTTACATGAAAATCGTTCCGTGATCACACAAGTTTTTTTTTTTATCTGTTGTACACAATAAAACTTTTGTTTGTTTTGTTCACAACGTTTCACGAAGTTTACCTGGTATCATCCATCATGTGGTATACAATAACTAATGATAACAGAAATTAATTTAAAAAAAGTAATCGCTTGACAATCTGTAATAATGGTAATCTACAAGCATGTGACTAAACAACAAATTTAATAAAGTAACTTATCGGCTAACTGCCGCATTTAGGAATATATAAATAAAGCCTTTAGGCATGGGAGTTAAGTATTGAAATTCGTTCTGTATCCAAGAGGGCAAGGGAGAGATTAACATAAGTAAGAGTAATTAAGATCCTTCGTTAAACAACCAAAAACCTACATTTACATATTCTGCCTTTTCCTCAAACTGCAGTCAAGTTTTTACCCGTTTTTCTTGCCTTTCGTTCATGAATTTCGCGTTTTCTGGATAAACCTAGACGGCTGAAACCAAATTTTTTCTCCAAAGGAACGTAAAAGCACTGAAATTATTAGGGAGTGATAATGGTGATGCTGTTGTTATCATGAACATGATAGTATATAACCGAAAGATGTACACATCCCTCGATGATTCACCACATTTCCAAGATAATGGAAACTAACTTAACCCCTTCCAAAATAAAAAAAGAAGAAAGGACTAAAACACTTGTTTTTACAGTTGGAAAGAACTTCTAGTATATTATCAATTTTTTTCGTCCCTCCGGGCCCGGCATGGCCAGGTGGTTAGGGCACTCGACTCGCAATCTGAGGGTCGCGGGTTCGAATCTCCGTCACA
>NW_013667636.1:198119-204697 GCF_000517525.1 Limulus polyphemus
TGTGACGGAGATTCGAACCCGCGACCCTCAGATTGCGAGTCGAGTGCCCTAACCACCTGGCCATGCCGAGCCGTATCTCCAGTAATTGCCAGTATATGTGTATGATAAGAATTGTATTCACTGTCACCTCAAATTCACGTTGTAAACCAATTTTTTTTGGTTTCGATATGTCGATGATATATTTTCTACGTTCGATAACTTTAACATTATTCACGAGTTTTTGTCTCATCTAACCACAAACATAAAATTCACGATGGAGAAAGAAGTTAATAATAAACTGTCATTTCTAAATGTTCTTGTTAAAAAGACAAACACGGGCTTCCAAACCTTTGTATTTCGTAAGAACACTCACACTGGACTTTACGTTCCTTAGAATTTCCTTCATGATCGCCCCCCAGTGGCACAGCGGCACGTCTGCGGACTTACAACGCTAGAAACCGGGTTTCGACACTCGTGGTGGGCAGAGCACAGACAGCCCACTGTGTAGCTTTGTGCTTAACTTCAAACAAACAAACCCTTCACGATCAGTGCCAAACGCTAGGTATATTAACATGTGCTGTTTGTATAAATAAAATCTTAAGTCCCAACCTCGACTGCTTCAAGAAAATGACAACTTTAGGTTTCAGTTTTGAGTACAAAACAACTTCCCTCCCACTGTTGTTAATAAAGTAATTACTTTAAAAAAAAAAGCCACAAACTGACATAGAAAACGATTCTTCTGTATATATCCCTGCTTCTTGTGTTTTATCGTTCATCCTAAACTTACGATATCAAAAAATCTGTTTAAAAACAATAGTATAAAATTGACATTAAATTAAAATTTACATTTTTACTTAGAAAAAAAAATAGGTCAAGTGCTATCTAAAAAATATATGGATAATGATACTTCAGGAAATGTGTATACAAATGATTGTATAGATTGCAAAAGCTGTTGTATTGGTGGGACAGACAGACAATTTTCTACTCGTTTGCATGAACATTTAAAATGTCCGTCTCATTCTTTTGATTCTTGTGAGGTAAAAATCATCGGCAGAGAGGACATCATTAATAGTGGAAAAATAAAAGAAGCCCTATTAATAAAAAAACGTAAACCTATTTTTAAGAATTATAAAGGCGTTCACTTATATCACTTATAACAAAAGTTTTACTATGTACAACCGATAAAAACCTTATGTGAATTTTAAATAAAAACATTTGAATGAATTTCAAAAAAGCATTCCATTCAGCAACATAGGTGGAATATTTTTAGCCGCGAATGGTTCCGAGTTTTTTGTTTTGTATTTTCAAGTACGAACTTTTAGCTCATAGCTCCGTCATCCCTTGATCGATTTAAGATCTAATTACAGTTTTAGACTCAGGAGGTCAAACCCTTTCGATTGATTTACTTGATCACGCCCAAAGTATCATAGATTAATTTCACTTTAATCCTGCCTCAAATAATTTCAACATGAGGGTAGGCTGGTAGAAATCCTGATGAGTAATAAAATCGAATCGAGTGTTAATGGCGCACCCTTTGGATTGATGTAGTTGATCAAGCCCAAAGTATCATAGATTAATTTCACTTTAATCCTGCCTCAAATAATTTCAACATGAGGGTAGGCTGGTAGAAATCCTGATGAGTAATAAAATCGAATCGAGTGTTAATGGCGCACAAAAGTATAGCTAATAAAAAAGAGAGAAAAAAAGGTCTCATAGATTAATTTCACTTTAATCCTGCCTCAAATAATTTCAATATGAGGGTAGGCTGGTAGAAATCCTGATGAGTAATAAAATCGAATCGAGTGTTAATGGCGCACAAAAGTATAGCTAATAAAAAGAGAGAAAAAAAAAGGTCTCATAGATTAATTTCCTTTAAACCTGCCTAAAATAATTTTAAGTACCGCGGCTATTGAGAATTTCCTCTTTTTCTTCTTCTTTTTATATATATATTCTTTTGCAAACGTTTAAAGTGTAATTAAATACGTCACAGTTTAGCATGTTTCCAATATCAAATAATATCAAGTCATCTACACTTAAACACTTTTAACACCCTTTCCATTGATTGGCCCTTGTTCACCATCCGGGCATTTAACTCGAAATGACAAGTGATTATTCAAAAAGTAACTTAAAAAACTGGCCGACTAACCTACACGCTTACACACGACAATGAAATGATTCGTCACCATGACGCGCGACGGCGGCTTTTTTTGTTGTTTGTTTTTACGAGATGCTTTTATTTATGAGCAAATTACGAACAAAAAAAAACTGAAACACTAAACGTTTCTCTTTAAACACACACATATACGACAGTTAAACGTGTCTATTCCTTCTACATTTTTGTATGTTAAATACATTCTTTATTCTACGATTTTCGTAAAAAATGTAAGCTTATGAACAGCGGGGGTGACAACGACATTTGTTTTTCTTTCAGCCTGGATATGTAAACACGACACATTAAGTTAGGCATCTTACCAAACCGGTTTGGTCAGGCACGAAAGTGAAGACCACTCACTGTCTGTCTGCCACTAGGGTTAACAACCTGTTATACAACCACTGTAGAATGCCCATGCACTTCAAAGAACGAAAAAAGGAAATACAAATTTATTTGGTGAAATGATTGGAAACTTTGTCCGGCTTGAGTTAATTAATTTTATAAAATTTTCATTTGTAATTATTCGTAGTAAACTTGATGCTGCAGTAACAGATATTCCATGTAGTTTCGGTACCACGATATTATCATAATTGGCTAAGTAACTATTTTTTACTCTATTGTTATGGTGTGAACGCCTTTTCCAAGATAATCGCTGTTAACGACATTTTCGGCCGTAATTCTAATAATAACTCACTAGGTTTGGCTAGCTTAGGAGATTTAGATTAGTCTACGCTCATAACTAATTCAACTAATAATAACTCACTATGTTTAGCTAGCTTAGGAGATTTAGATTAGTCCTACGCTCATAACTAATTCAACAATGCAATATAATCTTCATAATAACGAAACATAGTGTCATACATATAAAACATCATAATCAGTACTGTCAATACATCTAACATAATGCAGAATAACTTACAAGACACGTTAAAAACTATTAATTTGCTTCATGCATTACCACAAAACTCCTGTTTCTTTAAATAAAACATCCCGAGTAAGAACCCTGATTATGTTAATTAGTAAAAAATCGAAGCACTTATTTTGAAGTTACTATTGTCTGTTTTATTCTTCTTAAAATCACCACTTTTGCTGTTATGGGGCACATACCATTATCGAGGGATATTTTTAAGGTATCGGGGTCATTTGGAAGGCAATTAAGGTATCCCTGATCGAAGATAAACAGACACTCCAGCTACGTATATATGCACAAATTCTACGTTAGGCTAATCTCACCAGACGGAATTTATTACATTGTACTTCCATTGAGTGTGTAAAATGTCAGAAAATTTTGACTCACTGAATGGGACTACACTAGCAATAAAAAAAAAAAAAAAGTGGCAAGAAGTTTACCAAATAAATGCCTCCACTCTATTTATAAAGACTGGTAAAAAAAAGGTAGGTGTCAGTTTCAGAAAATATTCAACCTTTTATTGTAAAATAGTCCAATTTCTTATTGAATCACTAACGTTATCGCTTTTTTTTTGTTCTTTCAATCAAACCTTAACAACGATTACTTTGCTGCATAAGAGAATAATTACCATTATGAAATTTTTAGTGGAAATTTACCAATCCGAGAAGGAGCCATCATTTAATTATTTTCTGAAAATCAGTATCTTTTTTTTTAGCATTAATCATGGTGAATGTTCACACCAAATACCCGATTTTTAGTATATTGGGTCACCATCAGACGAACAATATACTGCGTTCTATATGAAATGAATCTATATAAATATAAAGTACTATCTGTTTGTTGCCTGTCCATGTAACGACTTTGCCCCCTGTAGATGGATGTTCACCACATTTGGCATGGAGGTTCATTGGATCCACATAATCATGGTGAATGTTCACACCAAATACCCGATTTTTAGTATATTGGGTCACCATCAGACGAACAATATACTGCGTTCTATATGAAATGAATCTATATAAATATAATAGTACTATCTGTTTGTTGCCTGTCCATGTAACGACTTCGCCCCCTGTAGATGGATGATCACCAGATTTGGCATGGAGGTTCATTGAATCCATGGGGATATGCATAAAACATCTCAGTTCTGCATTTTGCGTCTTGCGGTTTATGGGCGTTTTTTAACAGTACTTCGCCCCCCTGTTGATGGATCTTCAAATTTGGCATCAAGGTTTGTTGAGTCCATGCAGAAATACATGCAAATTTGCGGTTTCACATTTTGTGTTTTGTAATTTTTATAGGCGTTTTTTTTTTTTTACAATCACACATATAAGGGAAGCAACTTTTCATATCCTAAGATAACCTTTCATTAATCATGAATTTACATAACTTCCATACGGGGGACGAGTACTCCAGCTAGTATATTAACATAATGAGCCTCAAAGTGACTAACATTAGAACTTAAACTCCCAAAGAAAACGTTACAATTTCTGAAACATATACAAATAGTTTGCTTATCATTAGATTCATGCATCAGTTCAGTGTATCTTAAAGTGTAATGCAAAAACCGACACTCCATCCATCACCAATTGAAATTCAAATGATAAGCCGTTTCAAGAGAAGTTTGAAATATTTTTGTTTGTTTCAAAATGTTTTCCCCAAAGCCACATAAAGACAATTTCTAATTTCGAACTGACAGAGTAAGGAGAAAGCAGCTAGTCATCTGCACCCACTGTCAACTTTTGGACTGCTTTAATCCGTCCGCAAGTGAGATTTGTCTCTTATAGTGCACCAGTGGCCCCAAAGTGCGGAGCTTGTTTTTACGGCAACAGGATTCGAATCGTGAATCCTCTGAATCGAGTTTGGGCACGCCATAAGGCCACACACGGCCCCATATGTAAAGAAAATGTGAGTATGTAATTACTAATCCTAATTGATGATAGATGGCTCACTCATGGATGATGACGTGCTCTTGTACCACAAATGTTGAAATAGTTCTTTTCTTTTTTTTTTATTTGTGTTTACAAATTTCACACAATATTAATATAGTGTACGGTGGTACTAGAAAACTCGTTAGAAAAGCTTCCAAATATTCAACTTTCGATATGTACAGTAGCCCATGTTGAAAAACAGGTACCATCATCATCAGTATCATCTAATTCTAAACTACAACGCTTCTTCTAGGCATAGATTTAGTTATAACGGGTACTATCACTAAAACTACAACGCTTTTTTCAAGTCATAATCTATCTATAACGGGCAGTATCACCAAAAATATAAGGCTTTTACTAATAATACGGCTAATTATAATGGTTACAATCACTAAAACCACAACGTTTTTTCAAGTCATACATAATCTATCTATAACGGGCACTATCACCAAAAATATAAGGCTTTTACAAATAATACGGCTAATTATAACGGTTACAATCACAAAAACCACAACGTTTTTTCAAGTCATACATAATCTATCTATAACGGGCACAATCACTAAAACTACAACGCTTTTTTCAAGTCATAATCTATCTGTAACGGGCAGTATCACCAAAAATATAAGGCTTTTACAAATAATACGGCTAATTATAACGGTTACAATCACTAAAGCTACAACGCTTTTTCAAGTCATACATAATCTATCTATAACGGGTACAATCACTAAAACCACAACGTTTTTTCAAGTCATAGTCTAGTTACAACAAGTACAATCACCATCAGTATCAGAACAAGAAACCCACAAAGTGTTTATAAATCACATGGGCCGAGCGTGTCTTAGTGCTCTGCGTGGTCAGATTGTGATTCGAGGATTCATGTTTCACGACGCGTTGCGGCAAAAAAAAGAAAGAAAAAAGCGCTCGTAGTTGGTATATGTTTTGTTTGTAATTAATCACAAAGCTACACAATTGGCTACCTGTGCTCTGCCCACCACGGGTATCGAACCCCGGTTTCTGGCGTTGTACGTCCGAAGACATACCGCTGTGCGCTACAAAAGTGATGATCAAACCCCACTATTCAATGAGAGAAGAGAAGCGCCCAAGAATTGGCGGTAACCGCTGTTCACTCGCTGTCTTCTCTCTAGTCTATCAGTTCAAAATAACAGATGGCTATGTTCTTATACTAAAGGTGTGGTGATACAGCGATGAAGCCGTGATACGATTGTATCGATACACCGTCCGATACGATTTATGTATCTTCACGAAATGTGGTAAACTTTCAGTAAACATTACAAGTCTTTTGTAGGGGAAAAAATCAGAATTTCTAATAAAGTATTTTTGCTAAAAATTAATGATTCAATAAATGAAGATGAGTATTGAGTACTACATGTTGTCTTCATTTATTTTATCAAAAACATTACGTACAAAGTAACGTAACAATAACAGAATAAATAGATATTAACTTTGTTTTATTGTACTTCTCTTGCCATCTGCCATTTAGTTGATCAAACCTGAGAATTTGAATAAAACACTGTAAAATGTGAAGTACTTAAATAAGACAGTGTTAGTAATATAGATAATAAACTACAGACAAGACCGTGTAACAAAC
>NW_013667636.1:205697-208299 GCF_000517525.1 Limulus polyphemus
ACATGGATGTATTCCCTTTGTTAATTAATAATTAAATTTTAAAATAGGAAATTTTTTCCATCCTGTGCTAACAATAAAAGCCCATAATAATTTATCGTAGTTTTTATTACAAAGAGATTTGTCCGCGACTTATGGTTAAGTGTACCTTTTGTAACTTCATAAAATGACGATAAAAATATTGATTCTATAGTGGTCAACACTACATTTAGTTCAACAAAAACAAATGAGCTAAAATAATAAAAAAAGGTATAATTTGAAAAAAACCTGTACTGCTATCGAGCGGTTTTTACATCAAAATGAGAAACAAATAATACTTAAACCTAACGGTTCTTCCATCTCTCCATATGTCTATCTATATACAATAAGAGGCTAATATTATTAATAGCATACTCTAATGACGTCGGCAACTGTACAACGTAACAGTGATAACCTTAATTATCGTAAAGTTCACTTCAAGTAAGAATGCATTTTCTCTAACAGTTTCTCGTCTTACCTTTAACCGTTTTTCGCTGGTGTATCTGTTAATATTAACCGTTTCCAATTCAGGAAATCTGGTTGCACAAAAAAAAACAAAAAAACATTTTCATGTACAATTATCACGAATTTCTTTTTGATTTGTATACTTCTGCTGGAATTTTAAACTTACAATATTACCAAGCTTGTCCTTATTGATGGTTTTGGTGATATAAGCGATAATCAATTTGATTGTATCAAGGTACTCTATTCACACATACGATTGATTATGTAGGTTTTCGTTTTATTCTCTTGACGGCACTAATTTTTGGGGGGGATTAGATAAATGTTATGTTGCCTGCACGGTAAACATCAAAGTTTAACAGCCACCTCTTACTAACTTGTTGAGAACACCTGCCAGATGTAAACAAGCAATAACAATATTAAACAAATAGAATTTTATGTAACAGTACTATTATGGCAATGGTTATCATCAACAGTTGTCAAAGCTACAATGTTTATATATATATAATACTTCTTTCTAAATTTTTATGACAAATGAGTAAAATAAAGATATCAAAATTGTTTGTCGGTTTACATATATATATAGGACAATAAGCATAGCATCACTGAACTACATATACAAGTTCTGAGAAAGACAGGTGGCCGACACGTCCAGATGTATAATCATTCAGAAGGGGAGTGGTCTTTTTGAAACAGCCAAAGCGATGTATTTGTTGTAGAAATGCAAAACAAAAACAGAGTCAGCAACACTCTATACCATTTGTTTTATAATTTTTCTCCCAAAAACTCTTTGGAAATTAGTAGCGACTAGGTTTAGTTCACTGTTTTATATGTGGTTGGAACTTACCTGCCCAACATCTCTGGCGGTATCGAACCTTCCTCCTCCTGACTAACTTGGTGGGGCTATCGTCCTTGGTTCGACTGTTCTTGTTTGCACTAGATGTGGGAGGGCTGTTAAAGTGAGAGTTGACGTGCCTTTCCAAGGCATTCTGGGAAGTGAACCTCTGTCTGCAGCCGTCCACGATACACTTGAAAGGTTTGTTTCCTCCGTGAGTTAGCATGTGTCGCTGCAGCCAGCTCAGCGAGCACGACGGCCGGTTGTACACCTGGAAGAAGGAGTCTTCCTATATCGTACTGTAGTAAACAAGTTATAAAGAAGAGCAAAATGACAGGAATGTATCTAACGCGGACGGTGTGGTCTTTTCATGTACAACAAGGGAGAAAAAAAACATCTTAAAACACAAAATATGCATCGTTTCGAGACTATTTTCTGCAGACATCACGTTCCTTAGTGCAGTGAACATTTTCTACAAAACATCCATCACGTTTATGTTCAAAAACTCAGAATTGATAATCGACAAGTTTTGAATTCTTTCACATTGTTTAAAAGCTGTAGTTTTATAAAAATATATAAAGTAAATACATTTCACTATATAATCACTTATTTCATGTATATCCCTGTTTACATATAATATACATACACTTACTGGTTAAATAATTCAATTTAATATTATTTCTCGCTTTTCTAAACAAGGTATTGATTTCCTGAAACCATTTGGTGTCTTAACGATGACCTACATAATACACTGTCGAAATCTCAAAGATCGATCAGCCCCATTACAAGCCTAGGAAACATCTCCAAGCAAGTTCATAGTCTACGAACCCTGATAAAAACGGTCACATTTTTATTGTGTTACATACCTATTAATATCTAGGTGTTTTTCGTGTACATCTTTTGTACACCTCAGGTAAATGTTTTTGATAGTTTACACCTAAATATTCACTATTAACTTTAAGGTTTAAAATTTAGATGCATATCTCTAGATTAATTTGTCAAGAAGAAGAATTAGTCATCAGTAGAATGGCTGAACCGTAAGCCTTTTGTTTGTTTTCGTTTTTGTGTGTGTTGACGATTGTAAATTTTCTGGTTTTCCACAGAAATAAAATGTCTATCTTTATGAAATGTTGCCCTTAATTTTTTAATCCCAAAGTTGATAAGTTTTTGTTTTTCCACACACCCAAGGGAAACGACCTGTGAAGTTTGACTGAAATCTACTGTCTAGTTTGTTTGTTTTGAATTTCGTGCAAAGCTACACGAGGGTTATCTGCGCTAGCCGTCCCTAAT
>NW_013667636.1:208575-220491 GCF_000517525.1 Limulus polyphemus
ATATATATATATATATATATATATATATATACACACACACACACTAATCTTTGAAAGTAACAACGTAATAAATGTATATCTAATTAGCCATACTAATTTCCAGGTTGATTTTTAATTTCACTCTTTAAGTGCATATCTTGCTCTGATCGGAAGTTAATATTACATAACAGTGTGTGGAGTAGATGTCTACAGATGGACGACCAACATCATTGTATACTGCTCAACACAAGCCATGTCGGTCGGGAGGAAGAGGGGTGTGTATGTGAATAACAACTTGTAAACCTGTTGTACATGAAAAGTTTCTTTCATTAAGCCTATCAACTATGTTTTCCCCTCTACTTTTATCTACTCTGAGAATCATTAATACGAATGTTTCCATTACACATATTTAAGTTCCCAGTTAAATTCTAGAATGTCAAATGAAATTAATATAGCTTCTCTCACATTTTCAAGTCCACTTTTCTAAACCATTTATATACTAAGTTGCTTGTGGGTTAATGATTTTGATGGTTACAAAGTCCTTAATAAGATTATACAAGACACTCACAAAAATTAAATAAAAATACCATAAATATTACAATTAGTTCCTCCTTGGATCTCACATATTTTACACAGGAAATGAATGATTTCATTGATTTTGTTTGTGTGTGTGTTGTAACAGACACAAAATGAAATTACTTCAATATGATGTAATATGTGGACCTCCAATCAATAATCAGGTAACTGTAAGGCTAAATGCGAGTATATTTAATTATTTTGTGTATTTTTAATAGTACTCTGCCTTTACTAGTTGATTCTGAAGCAAGAAGTCCCTGGTTTAGTGTTATAACAAATCTCTATAGATGTGATAAGAACATTTATCTTCACAGAGATTCCTGTTTGAGGCCTTACGAAATGATGGAAGTACAATCCCCTTTATCTGTTTCAATGAAGATATTCCCCTCTTGCAGTACATTGTTAGAAAATTTACTCCTTAGTAACTTGTTTTAACAACAAAACTAAAAACAATATTATATAAGTCATAGCTTATCATTATTCTTGATGATAGCAAGTTATACCTACAATTTTATGTTAAACCTCATGATTATAATGTCCAAGATGTTAGTACTACTACAGCATGTGGTCTACAAATATATTTACACTACAGCATTCAGTCTACACAGATACTATCATCACCACCGTTTTAATGATTCACTAAAACATAATTTCTTGCTAAATAATTTATATCTATCCACGTTTTTGTTCAGTAAATAATAATAATTAAATAAGTTGTGTGTTCCAAAAGAGTACCCTAAATTTGGGTTACAATTGTGCTAGTTTTGATTGTTGGAATTGATTTCAGTCTGATTATATTTGCTCCCAAAATGTTATGTAATGGTATTTCGTACTTTATTAGTTTAAAAGTGTTATTTATAATAACTGGCACTAATTGTAAATAAATGAAAGTTAAAAAAAGTGATGATTATAGAATCTGTGTTGACAGCATGCTATAGTAGCACCAAGATGTTTTTACTCAAATGTTTCTCTGTTCGAATTCTATTCCATCAAGGACAAACTGAGTGCAAAGACAACATTTTAAAATTAAGTTTAAACCAGTTTTTCATCAAGAGTTCATCCTTGGGAAGTAAAGTCATCTGTAGAGTAGCAAGTGTTTATCTAAAAACACAATCAAGTTGACTGTCTAATATTTATTTGTATTCTTATATAATAAACACATGCATATCTTCTTATCATTGCTCAGCTCTTACCAAATTCTCCGTAAAACTAGTACAAGAGAAGTCTATCAAACAGCATTACTTTATGAAAGTACAAATTATTTCATGTATTTAAGTCATTAAAAAAAATTAAAAGACAGAATGCACTTTTACACTCGTATTAACATTACCAAGTTTATATAAACTTGTAACGAAATAATAAACCTGAACTATTAAAACATTTAAAATTTTTTGTTAGCAATATAAATGCTTTTGGTAAAGCAGTATATAGCATAAACTAGAAGAATCAGGCTGTATTCTAGATTGTACTTTTAAACCAGAAGAATCAGGCTGTATTCTAGATTGTATTTTAAACCAGAAGAATAGGCTGTATCCTAGATTATACTTTAAACCAGAAGAGTCAGGCTGTATTCTAGATTATACTTTAAACCAGAAAAGTCAGGCTGTATTCTAGATTGTACTTTAAACAAGAAGAGTCAGGCTGTATTCTAGATTGTACTTTAAATCAGAAGAGTCAGGCTGTATTCTAGATTGTACGTTAAACCAGAAGAATCAGGCTGTATTATAGATTGTACTTTAAACCAGAAAAATCAGGCTGTATTCTAGATTGTGCTTTATCAGTGAAAGGTCAACAATTATAAATTAAATATATCTAAATTTTACTTAAAAATCTAATGATACAGTTTTCTTACTAAAAATAATGTTTACAAGTGCTAACAACAGAAAACCCTGCTACTGTCATTGACAAGTTGCTATTTATTACTACAAACAAAACTATACTCCATTGACAATTCTTATGTTACAGTTTGTCATTCCCTGCTACTGTCATTGACAAGTTGCTATTAATCAACAGAAGCAAAGCAATACTCTTCTGTAAGCTTCAGTTTAACTGCTTCGTATGTCATTCCCTGCTCTTATCATCGACAAGTCACTAGTACATGCAAGAAGCAAAGCTGTATATATATATATATATATTCCCTTGCTAACCCTAGTTTATTAAAATCTTTTTATTACTTCCTGCAACTAAATAATTTGTTCAACATTTCATACCATTTCCTTTTCAAGTTACAAGAAGGAAAGTTATATCCCAATGAAAACTCGTGTGTAACAGTATGTTATTTCTTTCCAGTTTTACTGTAAAAGACACCTGTTGTTACTCTACGAAAAGCTATATGCCATTAGTGATTCCAGTTTAATCATATCTTATGTCATTCTCCAGTAATTCTATGAGCCTACTTATAATAACTCAGTCACAGTACGCCATTAGTCAAATAAGCTACAATTAGTTTAAAATTTCATTTGAAGAGCTTTATGTGTGGTATTTCCTACTTCTGTCGCTGTTTATACTATGTCATAGGTCGACTAGTATTGAAACTAAGTTCTGTTAATAATTCATGTTATTAGTTCTCTCCTGATGTTGTAATTGGTTAGTTCTTAAAACCAAAAATAAAGACAAAGTCTTATAGCTTTTAATGTTGTGTTCACTACTGCCATTAGTCAGTTTGTTCACAATGTAAGATGAAAAAGAGAAATACAGATCGTTAAGACTCATTAATAATATAAAACATAAGTTAAAAACTGTGCCATAGTTACAGTAGCAAATTTGTAAGCATACTGTACAGGTCAGAACTGTGATACTCTATATGAATGTAACAATAATTTAAGGTTCTAATCCTTTTACTGTTTCACAGCTTGTGAAAGAAACTCTGAAATATATTTATTGGTTTAGAATTAACATTTCTGTTAGATCAATCACAAGTTTAATTTTTTTGATAAAGTAGACAAAAAAGCAGATTCAAAAGGCCTTTTATGGCCAAAACTCAAACAATTTTTCTAGTCATTTTAAACACGACTGCCAGGTTCATTTTTAGGTTTGCTCTAACTAAATAGCTTGCTCTGATTGGAAGTTAATATTAATGATTAGAATACAACCTGCTTTACTGGTTCATACATACAGATATTCAATGCAAGACATTAATTACCATAAGACAAAAAAAGGTGAAATTTTCAGATCAAGTGAATGTGATGTACCTTCTAAATTTGGTAAAGAAGGTTGTATGTTATATTTGTTCAGTTGAAGTTTCATTTGTTTATAAATATTTAGATAATTCATTACACGTTAGTAACTTCTCCATGAAAAAACAACAAATATATGAAAAAAAAAAGATTCTGCACACACAGTGTTGAACATGTTTTTGTCAGTTTTCATGTAAATCGAAGGAGCCAATTGCAAATGACCTCAAACCCTCTCAATCCCCTTTAAAAAATGGGTACACATGAATTTAGCTACTTATTTTGAGTGATCCCTCAAATGTTCATGCCAATTTTCATACAAACCCATGGATGAAGTCCACCAAATCCCACTGACCTCCCATAAAGGAGCTCGAGTTTTAAAATCTTCAATATCTGAATTAAGAAAATGACTTGGAATGGCTCCTTATATGTTAATGTCAATTTTAAAAAAAAATTAGTTCAGTAAAATCCTTTGTCCCTTATTACCCCTCCCCAATATTCTCAACAACAACAACAAAAAAAAAGTTTATTTAAATTTAATAAAGGCTGAGATCATAGGAGCAAAGTTTAAAGTTCTTTTGTCAATAACTGTGGGAAGAAGTAAAAAAAATCACATAAGCAAAGATACATAATGTAAGTAGAACTGTGAATTACTATATAAAAACACCACAAGAAGAACATTTTTTTTTTTACAATTTTCATGGAACAACCTTTAGCCGCCACAACAACTAAAACGTACCACATTGTTTTTATTATTATAAGCTTGTTTTATATTTTTTCAATTATCTTGTATTATTCATGATATGTACAACTACATACCATGCCAGACAAAACTAGTTGTTATGCAAGTTTTTCACTACTCCCATAAAGCTAACCATTATTTACAATGACAACCAATTATATCGTATTATGAGCTTCTGCACTACCTGGTTGCGCATTCTTAGATCACTCATTATACATACCAATAAGAAACAAAACTAGTAATGTCAAGTAATATTTTTTTTTATATTGTTATGAGACAATCATTGGTTGCCATAACAACTAAAATTCCCAGTTTGCCCCTGAAGAAAAAAAGGTCCACCTTTCAAAAGTGCTCGGGTATTAGGGTTTTTATTCATTTCAACCAAAATTATAACTTACTATATTATCTACTTTTATCAGTTTAGCTCATTAACAATAGTCTATTTAATTTACTTTTATAATATATCATGATACTATGACTAGTTAGTATATGACTTTTCTTTTCATGCTTGTCTATAGTACGTTAGTTCACCATCTGCTACTGAAGAAAAATAAAAAAAGTCTTGTTTGTAATTATGCTTTCTGAGATATCAATCTATCATGTCAAGAATTCAACTGAAGTTATAATGCTTATATCTTTCCTTAGAATTTTCCAGAACCCTTAGAATTAATTCAACAGCTAAAAGATTTCACCGGATTAGCTTACTTTCTTTACGGGCCAAGTTTCTTAGTTGGATTTTTTCTAGACACTTCTGAAAAAACAACAACATTTTTCCAAGGAGTGTTTCTCTTTTAGGAATTTCTTCGTAGTACAGGAACTTGTTTTTTTTTTCATTTTGGATGATTTTAAACAAATGAAAATATGATTTGCATATAGGCAAGATGGTTCCTTCCCCCACTCAAGGTCAGAAAGAACTTTATATTAAACGGCATCACAGTCCCATGTCATAGGACATCTTACATTTTTTGTATGATCACTCTTGACAGAGATTCAACCCCGTAATAATGGATAATACTTTACAACATACAGTACTCCAATTATACTGCATTATAAATATCATTGGTTCAATGCAAGAAACACCAGTTTAATCAAATTATATATACGTCAGATATTAGTTACCATGAAAAACTGTAATTTATATGACATTAGAAACTCTTAAAGCTACTGATACTATCTAGTGCAGAGGGACTATTACAAACTATCTTAATCTACAAATCCTGTTTTGCAACCTTTTTCTGATATTTTTCTTCTATTGTAATTGGTCAGCCAAACACATTAACTCATTGATTATTAAGTGATCAAAGCTATAAAGAGTCAACCTAAATCTTTCGCATCAACATCTTCACATTAACTACTTCATGGTGAAGATGTTGAGAGTCAGTGATGAAGTTAAAAAATAATTAAAAGGTGCTGGGATAACAAATCTTGTGCAAAGAATGGAAAACAAACAAAAAACACTTTTTGGGTATTTTTAAATGTTTGGACTACAGTGACAGAAGAAATAAGCTTATACCTACATTATTGATGACTCTTCCTTGTAGTCATCACGTAATAATACTTACTTTACAACCTTTCCACAAACATGTGAAACTTTCTCCATCTTTCTGACTGTCAACGTGGACATTACGAATGTGCTCCACAAGTTCACTCGGACAATCAACCTCAATAACACAGTTTAACCACTTGCATGTCAAAGGTGACCCGGCCTGAGAACTGGCAGTTGATTGGCTTGAAGTTAATAAGGTGGCAGTGGGGGATTGGTTATAGCATATCGTGGAAGAAACTAAGGATTGCCTAGAAAATGATGAAGTACTAAGACCTTGGCTAGAAGATGAGGCTTGTGAATACACATCAAGGTTGTTTTCAATGTGAGACTTTTCCCACTCTTTAACCCCTAATGGATTGAAAGTGGTAATGGAATCATCACAGGCATTTTCAGTCTCACTACACTTCTTTGTTATATCTTGTTCCCTTGATAATTCTTGAAAAGTGTTCTTCTGGACCCCACAATCTTCTTCATATTTTACATCATGTTCATTAAAATCTAACAAACCATTAGGCTGAGTTATGCCATCTTGGAGGAGACCATCCCTTTGATACTCTAATGAATGTTCAGATATATCTTCCTTTGAACAATTCCTCCCTGGCAAAACACCATAGTCAACACTGTCAAAATCATCACTTCCAAGCAGACAATTATCATTGGTTTCCTCTGACAGAGAGGCTGGTAGAGGAGGCATGGGCTGAGGAATATCTGGAGAAGCTGGACATTCTGGAGAGCACGGTTCTGAAACACTAGTGGTATCACTTGACTGGCAAGAGTCGCTGGCTCCACTACTCACGGCCACACTGAGGAAAGAACAATAACTATTGACTATAACTTGTAACTTGCTTAACTTAAAACAGTTTCAACATATATACATAATAATACAGTTTTATTTATGCTTTTGGGAGGATAATTCCACATGGAAAGATAGTGCCAAGAATTTTTAGAAAAACTTCACAAACTTGTACTTAAAAAAAATCAAAGCAAACTATTTGCCACTACTTTGTAAAAATATTAATAAAAAATCATGCAAGCCAAGGAACTTGTATAACTTCTAGGACTAAGTTTTTTTTTAACAATTTAGGCTAGATATCTTATATTGGCCCCAAATTGACACTGGATGAGTCATACAAAGATGCAAACTTGGACAGCTTGAAGCAAATATTTCTTGCTATAATGATTTAATCTCTAAAAAGTCATGGTAATGGGACCAAAAATATATTGTGGATGTTCACTAGATATTTTTTAACTTAGAAATATGCTACAGATATAAAAAATTAAAACAAAATAAAATTTAAATATTTACGAGTTTAAAAATTTTTTTACAGTATGAAATAAGTCACACAGGCTGCAAAAGTTACGGTCAAGAAGAATTTGTTAACCAATGAATTAAGCTGTATTGTTAAACGTTATATTTCTCTTTCTTCTGTGATAGAAAATGTCTAGCTCTTATTCCAATTTTTGATATTTGATCAAACGGTTGAGTTCAATTTGAATAAATGGTTATTAAAAGCTGGAATAATGTGTGATAAAACTATAAGTAATAAGAACTTGTCAAATTTGGTTAACTATTTAACCATACTTTTTAAAGACAATGAAACAGTGAAGAATAACTTGTCTAAACTACAAGATACAAAGTCTCCAACTTGAAATACCTATTTGTCTAATCAGTGTAAATGTTTTAAACTTTTTACCATAGTCTATTTCTTAGGTTTAGTATAAGACCTTCATCGTGATATTTATAGGCTGATAATCAATCATTACTGCACAGCACCACGGCCTTGATTATAATGTAAAGCGAGCCAGGCTACATACGCCAATAACCTAAATTGCACGTTATGTAGGCCTTTTGGTACACATGACCATAATATCAACTTATTTTAACAAATGTTCTGACCATGAAAAGTGAGCAAAGAATCTATGATATTAGTGAAAGGTTGTGTGTCTGTAACACTAACACTGATAGTAATAGCAAGAAGACGGATAACTCCGTACATAGCCCCGCTAGTCGTCGTCTATCGAACCCACGCTTTGTGTAATGCCAGTAATAAAAGCTTCCTGGCTTTTCTTACCTGAAAGAAAATCTATTTATTTCAACGCTTGATAACGGTGTAAAATCCTTCCAAGGTAGCAGCGCAATGGTCCAGCAGTCGTCCATTGCTGCCCCAAGTCCACAATCTGGTCCACATTGAACAAAGGTCAACCTCCGACCACGACCCTAACAAAGGACATCAGATTCTGCGACACCTATCGAGCATTGCCAGAAACTCGGCAGAGTGAGAGAGATGTAAGACCGTGACGTAGGTACTTCCTCTCTGGCCCTGGCCTCCGTGGGGTGTAAAAATATGCTTACACTACAAAGGTTTTGACATCGTGTAGAAAAGAAATTTTTCATCATGCACAATTAATGTAGAAGTCTAGTTTTTGTTGTAATTTCTTGTGATTGTTAAAACGAAAAAATGTATATTGCAAGGCAAAGAAAAATGTCATAATCTAGCATGCGTGAATCTAAATAAATATTAAATGGCGTTTTAATGCAATAAATACATAAAAACTTCCCACAGTTCAATAACATAATAGGCGTTAAGGTTTTGCACCCCACTCTCTTGCTCACTGAAACTTTCAAGTTTCTAAAACTGTTTTTAGCATAACTGTGTATGTATTTATAATTATAGCAAAGTTACCAACGCAGTCCTTCATTAAAGTTTTACCTTTGGGAACAAGTTTTGTGTAAGTAAGTCAGCCATAAATCTTTAACTGGGCAATTCTGTGTCACTCTGACAGTATTTTACCCTTTGAACTACTGACCAGAGGGCATGCAGCACTCACCATCCACGCTAAGGAGTTAACTGTCATTCTTATAACGCGCACACACATCTTAAAAGTGCAGGAATATTTAGTGATATCCCACGGATTTGAACCACGCTTGCCAGTTCCGAAATTCGGAGCTATCCCATGAGGCTAACCCGCGCCCTCTACCATAACATATAAAGAATATGTAAATAAATAACTTAAAAAATATAAAAACGCTTACAAAAAAATAGTATTATAATGAGAAGTGAAACTGTATAATTTTTGAGTAATGTTGCCTTTTGTTGTAGACTATGTTATAAGTCAACTATAACTGTTTTGCTTACATGTGTTATAAATGATCCTACATCTAGTTATTATTTCCTGCAACACTATATTTTAAAATGTTGAATGAAATTCCGATTCACCAATTTTTATTTATAGGTTTTAACTCAGTTTAAACATTACTTACCAGGGATGACCATCCCATTTAAAGCTTAAGAGGACCCCTGACCTCCAATTTCTATCTCTTATCCTTTAAAAGTTGATAATGGGTAGATTACCCAGTATCATTTGAAATAACAGGAACACATCTTATTTCATGAAGGCTATACGTCAATCTATCTGTATGACTTTAACATGTAATATTATAACATTACAGTCAACGTTTTATTAAATAAGGATTGATTGCACTCCCCTTTTCATCAACTACTTATACTTTAATCTACCCTTTTCTACTATGAATTACTCCTTTACCCCCTACCCCCCCCCAAAAAAAAACAACACATGACACACACACAGTCCTGACATTCACGCGATGCCAACAAAATAAATGCTGAGCGAGGCATGGATACTTTTACTAGTATTAAAATTAATTTTTTAGTAAGTACTTTTCTTTTTTACACAGGCCCGGCATGGCCAGGTGGTTAGGGCGCTCGACTCGCAATCTGAAGATCGCGGGTTCGAATCCCCGTCCCCCCAAACATGTTCGCCCTTTCAGCCGTGGGGGCGTTATAATGTGATGGTCAATCCCACTATTCGTCGGTAAAAGAGTGGTGGTGATGACTAGCTGCCTCTCACTGCTAAATTAGAGACGGCTAGCGCAGATAGTCCTCGTGCAGTTTTGCGCAAAATTCAAAACAAACCAAATATTTCTACATGGTAATCGTACTTAATGGACTTAAATGTGGTGATAATTTCATATATTAGGACAGTATACATATTGTTATGTTGTAAAATCCTATTTACTTTCCTCAGGTGCATTGTCATTCAAATATTTATCAAGCCTTCCCTTAAACTCCCTTAAATTAGCTACATCCACCACATCTGAAGACAACCTTTTCCAAAGGCCAACCATTTCTTCATCTATGTCACTGATGTAAATCAAATAGAGCAGAGGTCCTAAGACTGAGCCCTGAGGTACCCCACTTGTGACATTAATCCAGATTGACTGAACTCCATATATATATCAACCATCTCCTTTCCTACATCCAGCCAGTTTTTCTTAACCAGTGAGCCAACCCCACGCCTACAGAGTATATTTGGACTTAACATCAAATACACTTTCTTTAGGCGTGGACAGTAATCTCAAATGTATATAACTAGGAAAATCTAAAGGTTCAAGTTCAATTTTTTACAAATTTTCAATACATTTAGACTAGCTTTGCACAAAGAAAACAACAACGAAATTCTTTCATAAGACAACTGTTAATGGGAGGAGTAAAACAGAGGGATATCTTTCGAACCCACTAGATGACAGCATTTTTTCTAAAAAAGTATTACTATGTTTAATTTCAAACATAATTTTTAAATCACCTTACCATTCTAACATGTTCACCAAAAAAAAACGAATGAAATTTTATCTACTAAATGTCATGTTGTTAATGGTGTGTTAAAATGAATTCGCCCCGTGTATATATATATATATCTTATATATATTGTGAACCGTGGTATCTGTCTGAGCGTCCGTCTGACTCCCGTTTGAAAAGGCCCGGCATGGCCAGGTGGTTAGGGTGCTCGACTCGCAATCTGCGGGTCGCGGGTTCGAATTCCCGTCCCACCAAACATGCTCGCCCTTTCAGCCGTGGGGGCGTTATAATGTGACCGTCAATCCCACTATTCGTTAGTAAAAGAGTAGTCCAAGAGTTGGCGGTGAGTGGTGATGACTAGCTGCCTTAACTCTAGTCTTACACTGCTAAATTAGGGACGGCTAGCGCAGATAGCCCTCGTGTAGCTTTGCGCGAAATTCAAAAACAAAAACAAACAAAACAATATAAAGAAAGAAGCGGTTAAACTAACTTTAATAGAAGGAAATTGTACCCATCATTAATTTATATAATAAATGGGAATATACCTTAGCTTTAACCCTTGATATATAACCAGTGTCTGCTTATTACAGGATAATAACAGTGAGTAAATCTTTTATTCCGCAAATGAGAAGTGAATAAACACTTTATTCCATGAATGAGAAGTGGTTAAACGCTTTATTCCATGAATGAGAAGTGAATAAACACTTTATTCCATGAATGAGAAGTGGTTAAACACTTTATTCCATGAATGAGAAGTGAATAAACACTTTATTCCATGAATGAGAAGTGGTTAAACGCTTTATTCCATGAATGAGAAGTGAATAAACACTTTATTCCATGAATGAGAAGTGGTTAAACGCTTTATTCCATGAATGAGAAGTGAATAAACACTTTATTCTACGAATGAGAAGTGGTTAAACGCTTTATTCTACGAATGAGAAGCGAATAAACACTTTATTCCATGAATGAGAAGTGAATAAACACTTTATTCCATGAATGAGAAGTGGTTAAACGCTTTATTCCATGAATGAGAAGTGAATAAACACTTTATTCTACGAATGAGAAGTGAATAAACACTTTATTCTACGAATGAGAAGTGGTTAAACGCTTTATTCCATGAATGAGAAGTGAATAAACACTTTATTCCATGAATGAAAAGTGGTTAAACGCTTTATTCCACGAATCAGAAGTGGTTAAACGCTTTATTCCACGAATGAGAAGTGGCTAAACGCTTTATTCTATGAATGAGAAGTGGTTAAACACTTTATTCCACGAATCAGAAGTGGTTAAACGCTTTATTCC
>NW_013667636.1:221078-222858 GCF_000517525.1 Limulus polyphemus
ACGAATGAGAAGTGGTTAAACGCTTTATTCCATGAATGAGAAGTGAATAAACACTTTATTCCATGAATGAGAAGTTAATAAACACTTTATTATACGAATGAGAAGCGAATAAACACTTTATTCCATGAATGAGAAGTGGTTAAACGCTTTATTCCACGAATGAGAAGTGGTTAAACGCTTTATTCTACGAATCAGAAGTGGTTAAACGCTTTATTCCACGAATCAGAAGTGGTTAAACGCTTTATTCCACGAATCAGAAGTGGTTAAACGCTTTATTCCACGAATGAGAAGTGGCTAAACGCTTTATTCTATGAATGAGAAGTGGTTAAACACTTTATTCCACACATGAGAAGTGGTTTACTCGACTACTGGTGAATCACAACGTTTCGGTTGACTTCCGATCACTAACGAAAAGTCTTGCCACTGCCGGTCCTTAAAACTAAATATGATAAGATACAAATAGGGAACATTGATAAAACACGGCTCTTCAAGATTTCCCCTTTTTTAAAGCCACTTTTTTTCACATTCCTTTTCTTTATGATTACGTATGGTACTATTTTTTCCCCTCAGCTTACTGTTGTCCAGAACTTGCTAGAAGCTTCTTAGATATATTTAGTAAATGAATAGTTAGAAACGTGTCGTATCTGACAGATTTACTTTCCATAGTAACAACAGTCGCAAATGGAAGGAAATTAAGAACATTGCCAATCATTAACACTTTCATACGCACACACAAAAAACACTCAATACACTGCTCCAAAAACGTCGAAGTTTAAAAGTAATTAAATTGTACCGGCATACACTACTAGAAGTCGTTTCTCGGTGCAACTTTCTCTTCAAAGCTAGTGAACTTACTCAAAGCACACACAGATTAAATAGTTTTATCCATTTTAAGTTTCATTCTTTCTTCTTTTTTTTTTTGTCGTCGCGTGAAGGTTTCATATTATTTATCAGTAATTATATACCTAATTACCCAGCTGCAGGTTACTGTTCAGCATATACTGTAATTAAATTGCTTCTCTACAAAAAATAACAGCACTTCATATCGCCAGTGGCTAGAGGAAGCTTGCCCTGTTGGGCACAGCGTTGGATCTAACAAATCATGCAGGAGATTAGAACTATACTCACATAGTCGGTGGCAAGACGAAAAAAAAAAACATACTAGGCTCACTATCCCTCACGACCCTCAGTGTATGATTGTTACGTTGTAATAGCATTAATAACTGTGAACGATCTAAATAATAATACAGCTAAAACTAGACTGGATTACATTTGAAAAATCAACCATAGTATTATTGATTTACTTGTTGTTGTTATGCGTGGATCCATATTTTACAACAGTTCCTGTTGGACTTTAGGTTACGAAAGCTTTTCTTTCTTTGTTACTTTGTACGATATCTCAACTGATACTAACGTAAGTACTCACACAACCTGATACAGAAATATTCACAACAAGGCTTAGGACTCAAAGAGACATTGATTAAACAAAATACAGCTATAACGTTACTTCCAAAAGCACACGATGAGAAAGCTATAACACTACTTCCAAAAATACAAATTGAAGATTATTTTTTGTACATCAGATGGATTGTTCAGACAGCTATAACACTACTTCTAAAAAACAAATTGAAGATTAATTTTTGTACAACAGATGGACTGTTTAGACAACTATAACACTACTTCCAAAAAACAAATTGAAGATTATTTTTGTACAACAGATGGATTGTTCAGACAGCTATAACAATACTTCCAAAAAACAAATTGAAGATTATTTTTGTAC
>NW_013667637.1:0-18370 GCF_000517525.1 Limulus polyphemus
CGTTCATGAAGTCTTGGGAGTTCACTAGATTTCAGTATTCTTGTACATATAAGATGGTCAAGACTTGACAGCAACAATGGGTAATTGAACCTCGGACAGAGAGAGAGACGTATTGTTGAGCGAGCACGAGATGTTCGTTGTGAATTATAGCATTTGTTATAGCGCGAATGTGGAAATTAAGTGTATTGCAGAGTTGTATTCAGAAAGAATAAACCAGTTTTACTTAAGAAAGGACTTGTATTGCTAAAGTTCTTCGGAAAGAGTTTTTACGGAAAATTAACTAACTAATGAACGGAGGCGTAACAATAATAATAATAATACTAAATAGAATAGAAATCTTATAAAATCAACAAAGAAACCTAAACATAATTGTCAAGACTACACTTTTTGATGATCTTTGTTTAGTGTTTGCTATACTAGTACCCTATATATGGAGAGTTGAGAACAATGGTCCAAAAATTAGCTGAAAAAGGATATTATTTCCATCAACAGTTTATAGTATTGTGCTATACGTACTTCATTTTGTTTGCTCTATGTTTCTGTAGTTATTTTAACTTTATTTTTAGAAAGCTATATTTTATTTTTTCATTTAACACTTATTTCTACGTCTAGCTATTATATTTTATATTTCAAATTGTATTTCAAATGTACATTCTGTCTTCTGTTAGTAAGAAACCTACAAGTCAAGAAACAATGTAAAATGTCCCTACCTCCTTTCCTTCTTCAAAAGAGGCACTGTCTCGCTTTAGAATAGACTTCTTTGGTTCTAAGGGTATGAGCTCATCCCGTATATGATCTTGAAATTTAGTTTCTGGTCTAAAATAAGAACAATCACAAATCACTTTCTTTCTGAAATATTGTTACAGATTTAATGATACACAACTCTGACATTTTATAACTACAAAAATAAATATATTTGTGATTTTACATACATCATGATTTCACCCTTAAAAAATTAGAATAATTGTGACACCTTGTACATTTATAGCTACAATTAGTTCATAATGTGAAATAGCATCTGAACACTGAAAAATCAAACTGTTTTGCACACTATTCTAGTTTTGACACACTTAGAACAAACTGGAATATATATATATATAATTTCACAAAACGTATGCTTGTTTGAAAAATTTACAATTTAATAACAGTAAAGCTATGCATATGTTTTCAAGGATGAAAATACGAATTTCTGAAATTATTTCTTTATAATGATAATATCATAAAAATTTTAGTAGTATAAAGTTTTAACTTAGGAAATTGAGAGATATATAAAGTTTTACACCTTTCATGCTCTATATAACACCACATATTATCCTAAAATCACCACATTAACTTGCACTTACTTTAGCTATTATACACTGAAGAATAAAAAACTTGTAATCAAAACACTCTGTGTTTAAAATGAATAATTATACGGTATAATTCGTTACATATATTGTTACACAAAAGCTGAAAATTAACAGTACAAAAATATACTGCAATTAGATATCAAAACTATATACTATAATTTGTTATTTATACTGCTATAAGATAGTTTAAAATTAACAATGCAAGAATTTATCTGCAGCTAGAAATGTTGATTTGTTTGTTCTGTTTCAGAATATTTATACAAACATACACAGAGGCTACTTCTCACCATCAATTCTGAATGACTGAATAGAGGGATGTGACTGTCACTCTTATAGCATAGCCACATCTCAAAAGTGCAAAGTGAAGTGCATTTTTCAAGCAATGAGCTGTGAACCATGAACTCTCAAATTCACATCTGAGCATGCTAACCACAAGGTTGTGATCAGCCTAATTAAAAATTGAACTACACAGTAGTTTATCTCTGTTGCATAAAAGCTGAAAAACAACAAAATTATAATGAACATATTTAAAACCAACAAAAAGAGCAGGTTTTTCTCTACACGAAGCTTACAGTTTCAATGGGGAAAGTAGTTATTCAATATGAATTTCTTGGTTTGATTGCTAGTACTGCTACTCCAAATGTCCAATAGAATTTTTTAACCTATTTATAGCTCACTTAGAAAGCCAGATAGTAATTTTTGGAGATTCTACTCTAATCACTGATATTTTTTGTTATAAAATGCATATTTGAAAACTACATGTATATTTTCAGGATATCCATATTTTTGAGACTCACTGAAGCTCAGGAAAGAATGCCATCAAGTACTAAAAATCCTGGTTACTTTAAGTATATTTTTTATATACTATTATACATTTGTTTTAACAAAAGTATGCAAAATGTAAAAATTAAAAACTTCTAAGTGTAGCCTAACAAAATGTGAATAAAATAAAACATCTAAATAAACAGCTAATGGCTCCTGCTTTGAGGACATAAGCTTTCTGATCATTTATGTAGTAAGTCCTGAGAAAGTAATGGTATTACTAATCTTATTTCATATTTTTCAACTGTACATTGATTATTTTTCTACAGACCCAAGAAACAGCTATGCTGTTAATATTGGGATAGAGAAAATAGGAGAAACAACATAAAACTTTGTCAAAAAATAAAAAACTTGATATCCATTTCGAAGGTTCTAGAGGTTATGCAAATGAAATAAGAAACCACAATGAATAAAATTATTATTATTATTAGCATGAAGTTTCCCCTTTCACTCAGACTAACTCAATAAAGGCTTTGGAAATTTACAAACAAATGTTTAGTAGAAATACTTTATTAAAAAAATCTGATGTTTTTGTGTTCAACTGACAGTTAATGTTTTTTCTAAAAACCTTGCTAAATTTCACGAAGATATATCAAGTAAATTCAAAGTTATAGTATATTTAGCTCCTCTCCTCTTATATGGTTGAAAATGAATAATACAAAATGAACTCCAACACAATAAAGTTGAATATGTAGTGAATGAACTACATGCAAAAGATCTTCTTGGAAAACATACTAAAAACCTTATACACCATTCCGTGATCACCAAAGTGCATGCAATTTTCTTTTAAAACCTACTTAAACATAAACAGCTACAAGTCTACAGAGTTTATAAGAAATAATTCTATTCTTACATTCTTGTGTTTTTGGTTTTATTAACAATAACAGCAGTTCCATTTTGATCTACATTATGATCGAGACCGAAGAATGCTGCAACTCTGTGGACAAGCATACGATGATAGGAGCTCATCTGTGGAAATTTGTGAGACTGGCGCCTAAAAAATCAGTGTATGGTAATAACAAATATATAATTTGTCTTCTCATAAAACTTCTCTAACATTGCCATAATATAAAGTTTTATAATAAATGAATAAATACATTTATACACACACACACACACACACACATATAAATGTTTCCAAACTATGTCTCATACTATGATATGTTCTAAAAAAAACAAAAAGAGAAACTTTCAAAATATCAAATGTTAGTTGTACTTACCTACAAGTAATATTTAGCCTTTTATTTCTAAGTATGTTACCATTATTGATTTACAACTCGTTGTTATATGTTATTAATTCAGTTAAGCTTCATATATGTATGTATGTGTATCTACCTATAAATACAGTTTGTTTCTAATAGTTTTATCATATCAATTTTTGCCTGAAACAAGAACCACAAATATCATTTCATGACAGAAGAAGTGAAAATTTCAATATGTTCTGATACTTCAAGAAACAGATTCCACAAATATGTGTATTACATTAATTGGAAAGCATGTTATTGTAGATTACCATAAATTTCAAGTTTTCCAAATACTCCCATAACAGTTCATTTAGTAATAAAAGAAATCATATGTTCCATTAGAAGTAAGTGATATTTTTATTTCATAAAACAATGGAATATTGAAGAAAAATGAAGACATGATTTAATGTTAGATATTAAAAGAACTTACACCAACTTTTCCCGGTAGTGTTCATGTAAACTATTGAGAATTAATATCCACCTATGTAAATTGGTTACACTGTTTTGTGAAATATATTCCCAAAAGGAAAAGCTTAAACCAAGAAGAACTGACAAAACTCTAACAGATTTGAGAGACAAATGATAGATATAAAAGATTCTAGTAAACGTAATATTACTAATAAGGAAATAGTTAGTGATAGAGTAGAGAAAATAAGAAAATAAGTTTAAAGTTTTACTAAAAAAAATATTTTGATATTCACTTAGAAGGTTCTAGGGGGTTTTGAAAATCAAATATGAAAATTATAAGGTAAAAAAAATTATTTTTATTCTTAACATAAAAATCACCTTGCATTCAGACTAATTAGAATCTGAATCAGACTGACTTCATAAATTCATAGACAATTCTTTACTAAAAATACTTTGTTAAAAAAATCAACTTTCTGTTTTTTTTGTACAACAAAATTTTTGCATTTATTAAAACTCACTAAATTCTGTGAAGATACGCAGAGTAAATTCAATATTATAGTAAACATTAATTATCCATCCAATACATAGGGTTAATCAGAAGGTTTCATTTAACATAAATGATAAGTTTAAACCCATTTGATACTCATTTATATATATTTGTTATATATATATTCTTTTTGGTGATTTTCTTTGCCCATTCAAGCAGTAACTTAGGCCATTAAAGCCTAATGTAAATAAGGGTTAACACAGCAGCCTTGTCAACAAAACAAAACTTGGTAGTCAAGCACAAAATGATTTGCCTAAGTCCACCTCATCTTGCTCCAAAAGAACATTTATTTTCCTATCATACTTCAACAATTATAATTCAAATGAAGTATAAAATTATAAAGCAAGTTTAAAAACAATTTAGGACTGTAATTGAGGCAGAAGTTGTGTTCACAGGCAAATTTTCTTCTAGCAACATATCACCAAACTAAGCTTTTATTACTTTGTTCCAACATATATGCTAATTGCTGCTGCACTGGAAGCATTAATACTTTTACAGTTTAAATGAACATTAACAAAATAAAGAGATTTCATGATGCGCTTAGATGAGTAGACTATGGCTTTTTGAAGCAGAGATACAGGCAATTTATTTCACACCATAACAAGTGAGGTTGAGAAACAGCGATTGGTTAAAAATTAATAAAAATATCATTTGTATTCAAGTTACAAAAATAAATTATTATTATTTTGCTCAAAACTATTATGGCTTTCCACCTAGAAGGCTATGAAAACCATATTTGTGCTCAGAAAAAAAATCCAAAAAATTTACAAACACTAACAATTTCATTAGGAACTTGCTGAAGTCAACCCAAAATCAAAAGTTGGGATTTTTTATTTTATAAAATTAAATAAATAAAATTCTTCTACTGAATAAATTTTAAGTCTAAAGTCGTTCAATTCTTAATGTGTTAAAAACAACTACAAGTTTATTTTCTATAGTTTTTTTTTAATTCAACGGTGCAATATTGCCCTTAAAATGGCCACACCAGTCTGGAGATTGAACAATTAATACATTTGTTTGTTTTTTAATAATTTTTTGCCCAAAGCTAAACAAGAGATATCTGTGCATGGTCATGCCTAATTTTGAAGTGATACACTAGAGGGAATGCAACTAGTCAACAGCACCCTCCACCAATTCTTGGGCTACTCTTATCTGACCAAACAGTGGGATTTGACCATTATCTTATAGTGTAGCCATGAACCCAAAATGTGGAATGTATTTTTGCAGCAATGGTATGTGAACCCTGAACCCTTAGATCCACAGTCCAGATGCACTAACCACTAGGCCATGCTCAGCCCAATTTTAATATAACTGAACCATATGAACTGAGCTCTTAGTATATGAATTCTGAAACTAACAAAATTAGAGGAACCAAAGCATAAGACAATAAGTGCTATATTTGTACCATTTGTTGGTACTACTTAAAAGTTCAGTCAGAGAGAAAAAAAAATCCTCAAATTACAGTGACTGTATAATGATAAAGTTATGAAAACTCTTGAAATTGCATGCATAAATATAACTGATATCAACAATGTATCATACATCATTTTGTTGCTCAACAATCCATCACAGGTCACTGGGTAAATAACAGTGTCCAACACACAGCACTTATCTACTGATTCAATCAAAATCTTGAAAAACTTTTTATACAGCTGGATATTAATTAAAAAAAGGGAACTCTTTGAAAAATTCTAGAAATGAATAAAAGGCAACACTGTATAAACACGTATAGTTATTTTCTGGTTCATCAAATGTTTAACGCAAAACAGATTTGATATCAAAATTTCCACATTTTTTATTTCCTAAAAAACATTTGTAGCTGATAGTGACTTGAATCTCCTGTTTTTTTCTGAAACATGCAGTATCAATTACATAACTGTAAATTAATAATTTTGTTCTTTTCCATAATATTTCACTTCATTTTTATTAATGAGATTATTTTATTATTCTGCAAATGTCACTGTATAATTTCTGTAGAAGTGAACCTTTAAACTAAAGTTCAAGTTCTGCTATTAAGATATCTTTAAAAAACAGTGAATGATTCTACAGTGATAAAATACTAACGTTTTAACACTCTTCTTTTTATTATGAAACTTACTTGTTATCTTTTATCAGGGTTGTTACATCCTGCTCAATCCTAAGTAACATCATACGATCTTTTTGATTCTTGTGTAAGGTGTTGGTAATAAACTGTTGCAGGTCAATACCAGTAGAATCTGTGTATGTCTCTGTGCTGGAATCTAAGTAAACACAATGAATATATAGAACAAAAATGTATTTTTCTAAAAGCATAAATTTAGAATGAGCAAGCTGCATACCATCAATTTGCTGAAGGAATGCAACTTTCCCTATAAATTAGATTTTAAGTTCAGAGCATTCCCACATGTGTATATTGGTCTTGTTTGAGTGTATGGTTTATAGTTTGTTTTTTAAGAGCTTTATCTTCATGACTAAATATATCTTGTGTAGTTTAATAAGTGACTTGTATGATTATTACCCTAATCATGGAGAATCCAGAGTGATAGAGGGAGACACTGGCCCAAGCATTATGAAGGAGATAGTATTTTATGCACTAAAAATGATGAAAACAGGGAAAGAACCAGGTATTGATGAAGTAACAACAGAACAGCTGAAGGCCCTGAAAGAGTCAGAGATAAATATTGTGACAAAATTTACAGATCTGGTTACACACCTAGTGATTTAAGATACTTTTTATTAATAAAGTTACCAAAAAGCAAAAGGCAATGGAATGTAGTCAATACATCATCATAAGCTTGATGAGTCATCTCATGAAAGTAATGCTGAAAATCATGATAGAGAGAAATAAGAGACATTTTAAAGGCAGAGATAAACGATACTAAGCCACGTACGGGTACAAGAGAAGGAATATTAAATCTAGGATTGATCTTTGATAAATACCTGGAAGTGAGCAAGAGCACACACATATATATGCTTCATCAACTTTGAGAAGGCTTTTGATAGGGTGTACCATCAAAAGATAATAGATGTGTTAACCAAGTGTGGCATAGACAGTAGAGATGCTAGATTTATCCAGAACCTGTACTAGGAGCAAAAAGCAAGTATTCATCTAGAAGGTCAGCCAGATACCTTTAGTGTTAAGCATGGTGTAAGACAAAGTTGCATACTTTTGCCAAAGCTATTCAACCTTTACACAGAACAGATGTTTAAAGATAGATGAGCTCCCAGGAATAAGAATTGGAGGAGTTAATATAGTGGCACTGAGGTACACCGACGATACAGTGCTGCTGGGAGAGTCAGAGGAATCATTATAATGAATAATGAATTTAGTGAGTAAGAGAAGTTTAGAGTACGAGTTGAGCATGAAGATAAAAAATACAAAACCGTGGTTGTGAGGAGAAATGTAAAACAAAAAGTTAGAGTTAGCATCAAAGTGGATGGTCACATAATAGAACAAGTGGACAAGTTTGTCTACTTGGGGCAACTAATAATTGAAGATGATAAATGTGAGACAGAAGTCAACAGATGGACAGAAATTGCAAGAACAAATTTCATCCGTATGAAAGATGTATTAACTACAAGAAACATTAGGTTAGAGACAGAGAAGAAACTTATAAAATGTTATATACTATCCTTTTTTCTGTATTCTGCAGACTTGAACACTACCGAAGAACTCTGTAACAAAATAGAAGCCTTGGAAATGTGGATGCTTAGAAGAATGTTGAAAATATCATATACAGAGTATAAATCAAATGAAGAAATATTGAAAATGACCAAAATAAAGCATACACTAAAAGCAGACATCCAAAAAATAAAGTGTCAGTATTTTGGACACATTATCATAACAAATAAGATTCAATGAACTTTGATAGATGGCAAAGTGGAAGGCTGTAGAAATGAAGGTTAATCATGGAGAAAATGGTACACAGATGTCAGAGTGGTTGCAGTACAGCCACAGCGATTGCGTGAGGAAGGTATAATCACAAACGGGCATGGCAAGCACTGACAGCTAATCTCCTGGTATGGAGTAGCTACAAGCTAATGATGATGAGTTTAATAGATGATTATAACTGAGTAGAAAAGTGCAAAATCAAATCTTCACCGCTTGACTAATAACTATTTGTGGCAATACATACACAAACAGTGACTACTTAGTGTTTTAACAGTTTACAGTCAATTCGAATAAATAATTGTAAACTTAGTTTGAGATTATATTTTTTTTTGTTGTTGGGAAGAGGTGTTTTGTTAATCAGATAAATTGTTTAATTTTCATTTGTTGTTGATTATGCACAAGGGTTACCACAGTAACAAAATTAATTCACATTATCATAAACTCTGTTTGAGAGATGCACCACTGGAACTTTCTTGATCCTGAGAATTAATCATGCATCCTTCAATTACACAATTAGATGTTGTTTTTTTTAATATGTCTACATTATCCTAGACTCTGTTTAAGAGATGCACCACTGGAACTTTCTTGATCCTGAGAATTAATCATGTATCCTTCAATCACACAATTAGATGTTGTTTTTTTTAATATGTCTACAGTCATATTAATGTAGTTATAAAAAACATAAAAATAAAATATAAAACAATCTTCAGCATGTTTACATTATATATAACATATACAACTCACAGCTTATAGGACTTAATTTCAGTTAAATTAAATAAATGCTACTGTCATCAATAATGTTTTCTCTTTTGAAGAGGTTCTCTTACATTCGCTAACTAATGATGTCTCCCAGCTACAAATATGAGAACCTCGTAATGACCAATTTTCAATGGTAACCTAAGTGCTTAGGGAGAAAGATTTTTCTGCTTTTGGGATAAATTAAATATAGAAAACTTCAACCTTGAAGAAAGAATATCTACCTTCTGAAAATGCTCCAATTGTCAGGTTTCTTTTCATGGGAATTAACTACCTTTTGAAACCATGCATTTTTTATATATTTTGAATTTTTAAGTCTGAATTGTATTCTACATCTAATAAAAACATTTCTACATTTCAAAAGATGTGAATATAAAATATACACAGTAAAAAAAAAGCATTCTAGTACAGATTCATAAAAATAAATACCAATCTTAATATTGCATACCATCAAACTAAATAAATTTCAGATATTGCTAAACATGTGCTTAGTTTTTATTCTTTCAGTTAATAGTTTAAACAAAATTTATAAAGTGGATGTAAAAGAAGTAGAGCAAACTTCTTACCTCTTGACAGACTGGAACAGCTGTCTACACTGCCTTGTGAACTTCCTTGTTTTCCTAGCTTCTGTTGCTTGGTTGTTGAGCCTTTAGACTAGTGGAGAAAGACTGAAACAGTATTAGTATATCGCCAGTAAAAATAAACAAGAAACAAAATAAAATCTTTGCTATCAACAACTATAGAACTTTTTCAATAAAATAAAAAAATATCACTAAACCATATTAATATTCTAAACATACTTTAATCATAACAACGTATGAAAAAAATATTTGGCTCAGAATTGTTGTAAGTTCCTCACTTTCATACTAAAAATAAAGAAAATTCATATTATTTTATTTTACCCAAGCTTATTTATGATAAATGATACATATGACTGAACTTGTGCTTGTACTTTTCACAATATACAGTATGTATGATTTGCAGTTTCCCAGTTAATGATATTTATCCAAAAAATAATTTTTTATACATGTACACACACATAAAATGATATATATATATATACACTGCATTGACACATAAACATAGAAGTTTAAAACAGTACTTATGTCTGAACTATAGCAGCATACTGTCAAATTCAAGAAAGCAAATAAAATGATACTTATAAAAACTCTCTCACCAATTAGCAGTTAATTGCACAGTAATACCTTCTATTGCATTTATTGGTGTTTAACTTGTTACTAACTCACTGAAAAACTACCTAATGTCAAAAATTTGCATAACTGTTACCTAGCAAAAAATAGCATACAGAATAAATTATTCTAAGTAGCATAAATTAAACAATTAAAATATTCAAAATTTAGAACAGACAAACTAGTCAAAATCTAATGAAAACTGAAAGCTATGCTTTAATAAATTTGCATTTAAATGTAATGCTACAAAAATACAGGCTTGTTGGTAGAGGTCCAGCAGAAGTTATTTTATACTAAAATAACATGGGAATGGATTATGACATATTCTATAAACATGTCTGGCACATAACTGTAAATTAGATATTGGATGCATATTCCTTTAGCCATAAACATAAAAATCACAATGTTTACTTGTTCTCTTCATGAGGATGAATAATAAAAGTTTAATTTCCATTATGCCATATCTTTATTGTATTATCACTTTTAATTCAGAAGTTATACATTAAAATAAGCTTTTTCTTATACAATTCCCATACATTCTTTTTTTTTCTCTTCTCAATGAAAACCTAATTAATAATTATTTTACATATGTTCAATATGAAGTTTTGTGTATCGAATAGAAAAATCACTAGCAAGCCATAAAAAAATTAAATCAGCTATATCACAAAATAGGTGGGTAATCCTGTTGGTTTCATTCTGACAAGAACGTACAAAACTATGTTACAATGTAGGTGGGTAACCCTGTTGGTTTCATTCTGACAAGAACGTACAAAACTATGTTACAATGTAGGTGGGTAACCCTGTTGGTTTCATTCTGACAAGAACGTACAAAACTATGTTACAATGTACATGGGTAACCCTGTCTGTTACTCTCTGACAAGAAGAAACAAAACTGTTACGGTTTAGGGTGGATAACACTGTCAGTTACTCTATCACAAGAACATATAAAACTATATTACAAGGTAAGTGGGTAACCTTGTTGGTTACTATCTGACAAGAACACATAAAACTATGTTACAATGTAGGTGGGTAACCCTGTTGGTTTCATTCTGACAAGAACGTACAAAACTATGTTACAATGTACATGGGTAATCCTGTCTGTTACTCTCTGACAAGAAGAAACAAAACTGTTACGGTTTAGGGTGGATAACACTGTCGGTTACTCTATCACAAGAACATATAAAACTATATTACAAGGTAAGTGGGTAACCTTGTTGGTTACTATCTGACAAGAACACATAAAACTATGTTACAAGATAGGTGGGTAACCCTGTCAGTTACTATATCACAGGAAGATATGAAACTATATTACAGGTTAGGTAGGTAACCTTGTCAGTTACTCTATCACAGGAACATACAAAACTACAGAACATTCCAACAACCATAAATCTTCTTTTAACACCGAAAAAGATCCCCCTGTTGCTCAACACTTTAACCAACCCAGTCATTCCATTAATGATGTTACTCTCATTGGTATTGAAGCAGGATTCAAAACTAAAGAGATAAAGAAATAAAAGAAGCTTATTGAATCGCAGATATAAACACTGTTCAACCTTTTAGATTTAACCTAGATCCTGAAATCAGTGATCTCCGATTACTGATTTCATCTCTGTCAGAAAAATCATTTTTATTCTTTCCTTACTTCTTTCATGTAGTGTGAACCCTAACTTTCCTAAAACTTACTATTTATTTAAGATACATTTTCATACCTGTTTGTATAAATTGATTAATTGAACATCTCTTTTTCAATCAGTCTCCAGGTATCAACTTTATTTTACTTAAACACTTAAGTACAGTTTTATATATAGCCACTTCTAAAGCAAAATATCCCTAATACCCTCATCGCCAGCTACATTGTACTTACAACAGTACATACAAAAATATACTAAACATTTCATGGAAAACCAGATGACCTTAATGCCCAGTTTGCCCCTGAAGAAGAAATGTCCACCTTTTGAAAGTGCTTGAGTTATAGGGATTTTTTCATCTTGTATCAAAACTTGTGTTATACTTTCCTCACTTCTTGCTTGTTCAAAAGCATTACAAGAAGATCATATGCAGACGTAGTGTCCTTAGATTGAAAGTGATAATACTAGTAAATATTCTTGTCATAGTATACAATAGATGATACATAATACGGTAAAAACAAATTCATGGCAATATTAAAAAATAATAATAATAATTTATTATTTGTCAAGGAAACTTGATATGACACTAGATTACCTCCATGCAGAGATCAAAATCATTCATAAATGGAAATCAAAGTGTTATAAGAAATGTTAAAACTTATCAATAACTTTATAAGTATAAAAATATCATTAGCTTTTAAGTGAGAAGTTGTTGATACATATGGAAGCTTTGAGAGGAAACATTAAACTGATTAATATGTTTACATTTTACAGTACAAGCAGAAAGAAAGTGTAGAAACACACGTACATGCTGTGAAATCAATACATCAAATAACTTGACTGTCCAAGGCAGTGTTTAAGCAACACATTATGATAGTCAGACTTTTTGTTCCCTTTTCAGTGCTTCCTATTTAGCTTGAATTACTTACAATTAAACTGGAGTAATGTTCATGTAAATAAGTTATCAACTTAACAGTATTAAATATTACTGTGGTGTGAAAGTCTTTTCTAAGCTGGCAAAGCATGATTATAATTAATTATACTTGTCATCAGATATTTGGTATAATGCCTATTATATTTTTGACATTGCATTCTGTATTCAGTCTCTTTGTTGTTTTTTTTAACTTTTTATCATCTCCACCCACATATTTACACTAAATGTCTCGCATGCCATTTAAGTGCCTCATGCCTGGTTTGTTTGTTGCTATGGTAATGAAAAAAAAAACCTTCCACGGATGATAGGGGTTAAGAAGAAGAGTGTATAATAGTATTTCAACAACATTATGTATGACATATCCATTCCTAATGATGTGTTTCACTCAACACAAAGCTCATGAAGCTGGTTAGCTTGGACACAACGGACAAAGTAGCCATCAGAACACTACTTAAATGAGCCATTTGTTGCATAATCTTTATAGCATGAATGCTTTTTCATAGCTGCAAAGTATGATTATATTTGATAAAGGTAGACATATTGTAGTTGAAATATTATTATATATTTTTCTTTTTCTTGAAACACGTTAAGACTAAATAAAGAATGTGGTGCTAAAAAATAATAAGCCAAATACTAACATCTTGACAAGTATAATTAATTATATTCATGTTTTACCAGATTAGAAAAGGCATTCACACCACAGCAATTATTGTTGTAACAAATAGCTTATATAAATAGTGTTCCTACCACTACTGTGTATATTGTGTCCCAGCTGTCCTAATGAGCTCTCAATTGAGCAAAACACATTGTCAACAATAGATATAAAGGACATGACATGTAATAATTAACCAATATATCAAGTTAAAATCATAGTAATATTAAGATATACAAAGCAAACACAAATAACAGGTATCATTGTGGCTAGTTATGTAAACAATAAAACTGATAAAAGTTAGTGAAAAATGACAGTAAATAAAACAAACTATCAGAAGGCTTGAAATAAAAGGAACTAGAAATTATAATAATTGCTACACATAATATTGTGTTATTTTATTAATATAATTATAAGCAGAAACTAATTCTGATTAGTTGAATATTTCATGAGTCATGACACTATCTACTAAGTTCAACAACCTTGAATTAATCAAATATAATAACAAGAAAACATATGGCAATATTCTGATTACTCTTGTCTATTATTTTTGTGACATTAATAAGTTTAATCATAATTTTGATTCAAGTCAGTGTAATTGATGCTCACAGATAACTGATTATATAATTTAATTGAATTAATAACAAGCTAAAAGATAAAACTTAAAATAAATGCTGATACTGTGAAAAAGCATTCAACAAATAAATGTAGTTGAAATTCTATTATACATACCATACATACTCATGCATAAGTCAAACTTTTAGACCATGAGTTTTGCTCAATAAATTCTACTCCCGACTTGTACATAGGGTACAAAATCTATAACATTTTTCTTTCATTTTATGTCAAAGTGCCCTGAGACTGGCCTTAAGTAATTGTTTGTTTGCTGTAACTCGACCTATAAATATTTCCTTGAGAGAATAATGATATAGAAAATATCTACAATGACATGATCTCATGTGCTGATATTAAAGATTTATTTGGTGAAAGTGGTGGTGATAAAGAAGAGTTTCACATGTTTGCTGAAAGTAATGATCAACAATAAAGGTTTATTACCAGTTGTACAGGGGATCCTCATTATACATTAGAGTAAGGAACCGGAATGTTGCAACTTATAACAAAATGATGTATAACGGGGAATTTCCCCTATAAGAATAATGGTAAATGGGGGGGATAGGGACCATAAGAGCATAAACATTGCCTATGCAATGCAAAGCAGAGCCATTTCTCCTATAAGAAACAATGAAATATGGTATTGAATAGGGACCATAACTTAAGAAAATGTTGTTTTTTATCCCTAGCAACCAAAATACGTACTGTACATTTACAGTACCTGTACTATACTATACAACACACAATGTAGACATATTTATGACTAATTCAAGGACCTTTACACAGGACCTTTAATAGAAAACATACTTGTGACATTTTTAAGCAATAACTCAAACAGAAAACCATTTTAAGTGTAAAAATAGCAGAATATTAAACAACATTTTAAAAACATTTTACCATAACTTTTAATTTTTATGTTCTTATCTTGGGGAATGTATGTGCTGTGCTTGATTGAAAAGGTGTTGGGAGAGGATTAGACAGAGGATGAGAATGGAAATGCAGCTGTAAGTTCATCAACATCACCAAGATCTGCCATCTGTATCTCTACATTTTCCTTCACTTAGAGTGTCAGAAGGTCCTACTTTGGGTTTCTTGGGTGTTTTTGTTAATAGAGAGTCCAGTGTTGTCTTCTTTCCTACTTACATGTTATTAGTCTATGTTCTTCGGTGCATTATTTAATTAAATAAAAATTATTTGGTGCATTACTACCATTAGTATAAAAAAGTAGGGTTAAGTATCATTGACAATCAAAAAATATGTTTTTTTGTATGTAAAAAAACTTATAATGTTAATTGAAAGACTGCCAAATTTCATGAATATATACACACTATATTGAAAGTTAGATGTATTAAATCTATAAGGACTTGAAATGAGTACAAAGAGGTCACATGGTCAGTCAGATTGACCAAGTCCATGTTGAGAGAGTTAAGATGAACCGAGTCAAAAACTATGAATGACATATGCGTGGGGAAATTTTACGCTGGGTTCCTCGAAAAGTCAGCGACGTAAGTGCAAAAACAAGATATATTGCAACGACGTATAATGAGAACCCCCTGTACTTCATTTTTTGTTTTTCTTTATAATGGCAATAACATATGTGTACCTACATAATTTCATTTTTTTCCCCTTTCTTTAAAACATAGTGGAGGAGAATTTAGGAGTAAAGCCCAGGTGAGTCTATATATATTCTCAAGATGAAAGAAATATAGTAAATTTAAGCTGCAATGAAAGCATGCAGAAAAAACCATGATTTTTCTTAGAATAAATTTATTTGAAAGGCAAGTTTTACCTTCAAAACTCTCCCCTTGACTTATGCATGGGATATCCGTAAAACACCCCTATATCGAACTTAAATTTAGTTCTCAGCTTACACACAGAGTCAACTTATACATGAGTATATATGGAATTGACTTATCTTACTGGACACTCAGACTAGGCCAGGAAAGAATGATATAATTAAAACTACTATTATCCTTATTGTGATGTCATGAAGCACCTATTATACCTCACCAGTTTAACTGTTATATGCTTTATACAAAGGTATAAGCATATATTATTATATAACTAATATGAAAAGACATATATCTCGTCCTTCCCAAATTTTTCAGAATATTTAACTTGTTTTTTATTTTTTATCAAACAAAAAATAATTTCTCCTTAAACTATGAAATACTATATTCATTTGTTTTATTTCTTTAAAAAAAAGTATGCATAACATGATTGTAAGCTGTTTTTAATATTTTAGTTTAGATGTTTTGTAGAGAGAACTAATCATGATGATGCATTAAATATAAAAAGTTCATGATGATGTAATAATCAAGAAGCTTCATGTAATATGTAGAAATATGGGTACAATATAAATATGAGTAGTCAATAAATGAGAAGTTGATGAGTAATTCATTTTAGTGTTAGCAGTGAGAGTCATTGCAGCTATTCAGCTACTTGATCAATTAACGATGAAATTCTGTAAGTGCTATATTTGTTAGTAACAGATACCAGGATACCATTAGTTTCAAAATTTCTGTTTAAATGTTGCTAGTTAACAAAGTGACTGTGTAACATAAGATTATTTTGGTGAAAATAAAATACAAGTTTCAGTAAACTTCAGTTTCAAGATGAGCTAGATCATGAAGTAAAGTAGAAAATTTCCTAGAAATAATAAAACTGTGGAAAGAAGATCAAGACAAAAGAGACAGAAAATTAAAATAATATCAAGAAAAACATAAAAAATCAGAACAAAGAGATAGAATCTTAAAAGACAAATAAGAAATTTATAGAAAACTATAAAATTAAGAGAAAAAGTTGTAATATTTTTAAAAGAATTACAAACAAAAATAAACATGATTGAAGACAAAATTGAAGAAGATATTGGAATTGGAAATTTACAAACAAATTACAACAACAAAAAGACTGAAGAAGAACAGAAAGGCTGTAATGACATAATCAAAGAAGTAGAAAACAAATCAATAACTTTTGGAAAAAGAATTGGAAAAGGCAACAAAAAGCTAGCCACATCTCTTTGGCATCAACCCAAGAGTTTCAACCTAAGACATCATTTACTATTACATACAGAATAGGAAAACATATTTGGTCTACACCTATTGCTACTACTACTTAACTCTTTCAACCCAGGCTTGGTCTCTGGGACCAACCTCATAACCATTTTGTACTTGTTATAGTTTTCATGCTATAACTTTTAAACTAGTAAGTGAATGTTAAAGAAGTTTGGCAGTTTATCACTAAACATTACAATGTTTTCATATGCAAAACATCTATTTTGTTTTATTAAATCTTATGGTTTGTAAAGGAATATTTTTCTCATGTCTTTTTTCTTTTCACATCTTGCCTATCTGTCATGTAATTTTAAGATTAAAAATACTTTTATGCATCAGAAAACTTTCAAATTTCAGATACCAAATCTTTATAATGTCCAGATAGTTATCAAAGAATTCTTAAGAAAAACTATATTTCATCTGTTATTTTCAGTAATTAAACTCTGTATGGGTTCAGTAAATTTGACCGATCTCGCAACCACCATAGAAAATTAGGAAATAAACATAAATGATGCTTCTTTCATTCTAGAATGAACACAAATTATAACATGAAAACATAAATCTTTAGTCGAAATAGCTTGAATCCCATAACATTACAAATTTATATATATTTATTATTTTTATTACATTGACCTTTCACCTGTGCCTAGCTAACAAGACAGAAGTTACAACAACGGGGGCTCACTTGCACTCATGTTACTGTATCAAATAACATAAAGGTGACCTATGGTCTGTATAAAGTAACTTGTCTTGGCTGTGTTTTAGTTGACTACTGTTTTGTAAAATAGAGTCACATTTCAATTATTATTAAAACATAGAACAGTAAATAAAGAAGTACAGCAAACAGTTATCTCTTCTAGTTATGACCTTTGTACTTGGTTGTTGCATGAAATAAGTTGCTAAGCCTTTAAAAATTTTGCACATGGAGGATATGAAACAAATTATTTTGTATAGGTTTTATATATACTTTTGAATAACTAAAAACTCATAAATTACTACATCAATACTATAGGATTCTATAGTAATTTATCAAACTTTGTAACTAAGCTGTATTTGGGTCTTTAAAAAATATGAAATTTCAAGCAAACTAAAGACACAATCTACCTCATTGAAATCTTGGTTCAAAAGAAAGAAATAGCATTAGGTATGTTAGAAAGGCTGAGAACACCACTAGGGGGACATTCTGAGCTTCCGATTGGTTATTCATGCCATATATAGAAGTAAGTGTATATTAAGGATCATTTCCAAAAATGGAAAGAGGTGAGCGGAGTGCCACTGTTTGATTTATTACATGAGCAAAACCA
>NW_013667637.1:19303-31541 GCF_000517525.1 Limulus polyphemus
TGATACCAAACTTATTGACATAAATTCATGAAATAGGAGTTCAATAAAATTTTGAATGCAAGTCAATAAACGAGATGACTGCCTTTCACATGTGATCCGTCTCAAAAGGGTTAAGACATAATTTATTATTAAATATGGAATAGAAGAATCTATTTGGTCTATCTACACCTGTTTCTAATAATACCTAAGACATCATTTACTAGTGAATATGAAATAAGATGGCCCATTTGGTCTACACCTGTTACTAGCACCACTGTGGCTGAAGGACCTTCCTGGGCTACTCCAGCCATGACACTACTATATCAAGTTCGAGAAATTAGCTGGTCAGTTCAACAACGTCATCCAATTAAAAATAAATGGACTATGGTGGAAATACATGGAAGACATATCAGGCTCAGTTAAAATAATTTCCAGACTGAATGAGTGGAATAGTATTCATATTGCTGCCTATTTAAAAGAGTAAACTTTAACAAAAAACTTTAAGCTAAAAGCAGAACATTTATCAAGCTGCCTTATCCAACAGGTTCAGAATGACATCAAAAGAAAGCTTTCAGAGCAAGGTTCCAGAATAGGATGAAAGAAGAGAATTTGGCCAAACTTGCAAAAGATTTGGAAAGAGTTGTCCAATTATCTTATCTGGATGCTCCAAATTAAATGATACATGATCTACTTATAGATGCTATAACAGACAAGGATATGAGAATTAAGTTGAAGAAATTAAGTATACATCTTTAAAGGAAACATTCTAGTTGATGATAGCATTTGAATCTATTAAAGTCACAGAAAAGTTCAGAATTGGCTAGCTCCAAGGAATTTATGTCAGGTAAGAGGATTTCTTGGAATATACTCTTACTATTGTTGTTTTGGAGTTGAGTATGCTAATACAGGAGTAGTGGTTAATTCTTTCATAAATTTTTTTAATGCTTGTTCACAATCAGCCATCCAACAGAACTTGGTTTTTCAAGTAATGTACATAGAAGATACGCTCTGTTAGAGAATGGTTTTAATTAGCATTTCCATGGCTCCATCCAGGGTGATGGAAAATGTTAGTTGTATTCCTGAAGTTTCTTACGTCATCTTGCTATTTGGCTTTGTGGATTATGAAAATTCATCAGCTACTTTAATGCTGCAAGATCTATCTGAAGTGTAAGCTCATGTCCCTTCAGATAACTTATGGCTTGAACAACACTTTGTAGCTCTTTTCATGTTGTACAGTACCTCTTTTCTGCAGCATTCATTACTTTGCTATAGCAGGCAATCACATATTCTGTTCCATTTTGTTGTTCTTATAAAACTGCTCCCACTGCAAAATCACTAACATCTGCTGCATGTAAAATGAGTTGGTCTTCAATGCATTGTCCTAAAGACCACACGTTCATGAAGAATGTAAACACCATGAAAAGAGGGAAGCATAAGATAACAAAAACAACTAACCTGAAGTATAATAGAGTATGATCTAGAATGTGACATCTACAAGTGATGGTAAAGAACTAATGTGATCCAACACTCAACTGAAAGATGCTCTGACAAAAGACAAGATTGAAATAAATTATTCAGTGGATCAAGAATAAAGCAGAAAAAACCCATGGGAAATAACTGCTTCATATAGACCAAAGACAAATATTTAATGGGCAAAGTGAGATTGTTCTTACAAGAAGGCTTATTATATCAAAAATGGGAAGACACCAGAAGGCAGAAACAATGACTGCAGTTGATACTTGTATGTACAATCTCTACACTCTGAAGCACTTCATCATATCCACAATCTTCCAACACCTGGACAATTAAGTTTAAGAAGACACTGAAGCAAATAAGAGAACATTTCTGTTGGGTTGAGTGATGAGGAGATGTAGAGAACTGGTGTACAAAATATGAATTATTCTGTGCAAAAAGGTCTATAAAATAAACAGCATGAGCAACTACAGCAGTATCATATGGGAGCACCACATGAAACAGTTGCTGTCAATATGCTTGATCCTCTGTCCAGAATAAGTGTTGGAATAAAAGCATTATGGTTGTGATTGATTATTTCACCAAAGGGCCAGAACCATACGCTATTCCTAACCAGGAAGCAGAAATTCTAGCATAAAACTTGTCAATGAGATCTGGAGTGCCTATGGAACTTCACTCAAATTAGGGACAGAAATTTAAATCAGTTTTATTTGTGTAAATGTGTCAGATCCTTGTAATAAAAAAAAAAGACCAGAACAACAGCCCTTCATCCATCTACAAGTGGCACAGTTGATAGATAAAACTGTATACTGTTAAATTAATTAGGCATTTATATGGATTAATATCAGAAACATGGGATCAGAACCTTCCATTGCTACATTTGAGTTGTCGAACAGCAGTACATGAAGCTACAAGCAACCCACTATTATCACTGATGTTTTGTAGAGAACTTGAAGTGCCACTGGACCTTCTGTACTTATATTCAGTGAATAATCACTCATCAGAGCCTTACACCAGATATGCAAAAGGACTAAGAAGCAACATTGAGGTTATACATGACTTTACCTGGTAAAAAACCTCAAATCAGCTAGTTATAAAAAGAAAAATTGCTAAGATATCAAAGCTGATAAGACTGGATTTCATCGAAGTGACATAGTACAACTGTACAATCCCCATAACAAGAAAGAATGAACTTCACAGTTAAGTAAGTGTTAGGAATGGCCATATGTTGTACTGAAAATAATTGATGATGTGGCTTACATAATCCAGAGGTAAAGGCAATCCAAGCCAAAAGTAATCTACCATGATCATCATTAGAAGAACTTGAATGAAAGAACAGCTAATTGGATAACACAAGAAAATAATTTGTTTGTGGAAAGTCAACCTACTGATGAGGAGTACAGAGTTTCTATCAAGAGAATCAACAATGAGAGAGCCACCAGTGAATTCACTTGACCACCTACATACGAAACCCTCACTCCAGTGACAAGACACCAAGTGATAGTATTAGGAATATTCATGGAACTTCACAATCCAGTAAGAGGGCAATTATTTTAGCTATATTTTTTACATTTTAATTAAAACATTTGCTAGATGGAGCTAGCTGATCATGATATTGATGTAATATATCTAGAAAATTCATGATCATGCAATAATCAGGAAGCTTCATGTAATATGTTCAAGCATAGAATATAAATACGAGTAGTAAGTGAATGAGAAATCAATGAGTAAGTTAATAAGTTATTCAGTTCAATGTTAGTAGTGAGAGTTATTGTGTCTATTCAGTTACTCAATCAATTATCAAGGAAATTCTGTAAGTTTGTTCTGCATTTGTGAGTTAGGCAGACCATTAGTCTCAAAATTTTGATTCAACTTTGTTTGTGAATTTAGGCCATGGCTTGTAGCAAACATTAAAGAAGAAAAAGTTAATTCATTATTCTTTAGTAGATTGGATGTGACATCATTTTTACCAAATAATCCCAAAGAACTCACCCAACAATAGGATGTGTTATAACAATATCATTAGCTCTACTGAGATGGTGAGGGTGTTTAACACCAACCTCTATTCTTGTGAAATTACACATAACAAAGTTTCTATAATTATGGATTTGCTACATGTATCTTCACGATATTTGGCAATGTTTTTACTTTCAGTAAACATTACTATTCTGTTGTACACAAAAAAGTCATATTTATTACAAAGTATTTTTAGTAAAACATTTCCTGTGCACTTACAGTCTAAGTGCAAGGTGATTTTCATTGCTAAGAATAAAAATACTTGTTTTCATCTTCCAGTTTTCATATTTAATTAACCTCTAGAACCTACAAAATAAATATCAAAATTTTTTAAGGTAACAGCTTGTATTTTATCTATTATTTTATTTACCTAACACTAACTATAGCTGAATTATCAATGTACAATGAAATTGAAATTAAATTTTGAAAATTGTGGATTAAAATGAAATTACTTTTTCCTTCTTTTTTCAATAATTCATGTTTTAAATCAAGATTTTATGTTGTTCACAATTTCTTCCGTTTACTTTTTCACACACATATATATTATTTTCAATTTTATAATTTTATTGCTGGCTTCATTTTTTCTCATGTCTGAAGAGTGACACATCACATTGTGAGCATTATGTAAGCTCGTGTGCAGCTTTAGACTCATGCGCTTATAGTACCCAAGCCTGAAGCTTTTTCCTATAATTCTTTGTGGACAAAAAAATTGATTTACCTTTCAAATATGCATTTTAATACATAAATCACTAAAATAAAATGTCCACAAATAACTCTAATTTAACTGTCTTTCTAGCTAAGATATAACTAAGTTATAAAAACTGTTAAATGTTACAAGTTTGAAGTTCTCTTACCACCAAGTTGCAGAATAAAGACATGAGTATATTGCTGCCAATTTCAAAAGAACCACTGGTAGCTTGCAATTTAAAACAAGCTTCTTGTATAGTTTATAAATAAGCATGTCAAATAAGATAACATAATTTTGAAAAGAGCCTTGAAATTTAAGGAAAGATGGGCAGGGCTTCTGTCATAAATTGAGAAAGTTTATTTATATCTTAGTAAACAGAGACGTTAGGAAGTTCACAAACACAGGACTTTGGAATTGCATAAATACTATGTCTCATACAGGAAAGACAGTGTAATTGTTGGGATTTTGTAGTTATACTAACTAAAAGAAGAACAATGCAAGTGCTCACATATCACTTGACAACAAGAGTGAAAATTGAGAATTTTTTAAATATATCCTTTTGAAACTAAGAAATTAAATCATATATAATATAAAACTGTGAATTAAAGAATATATTCTGATGATAATTATATTGACATACATTAATAATAAAGTCATTGTATTAAATATAAAATGTAATGACTTGCATAAAAAAGCTGACCCATTCACATAAGTATAACTTTATGTGAAATAACTTTAAAACAGAAAACTTCAGATATTGGTACATTACTTTCAATTTGCAAACCAGTCAGAAGAGACAATTTAGGGAAATACAAGGAAAAAAAGATTTATCAGATTACATAATAAGCTTTGCACCTCAAACGTAGTGTCAAATGGTCTCTGTATAAACATATTTATGTTAGGGATTAGATATATTATGCTCCAGTAAGAATTGTTATATGTTCATATTCACTCTACTTTTGTGTTTAGACCAATCACTACCATGTGAGCAGAATCAACAACCATCACAATTTTTCAATCTAATATACTTTTATCTAAAGAACAAAAACAAGAGATAAACACAGTGCTTACATACATGCAGAAAGCACTGAGACTATGAAAATAGCAACACATGCAAGACAAAGTAGAACAGTTATAGTTTAGAGCAGAAAAAAAGATAACAGAACAGACCTGCATGGTAAGAGTTGAAGCACTGGTCACAGTCAACATATTGTTGTTTGCTGACAAAACCTCTGGATCTGGAGGTGGTGAGGTATCATCACGCACAGCCTGACTACGTACCAGCAACTTGACTCGATGGTGAGCCTGATTATAGGTGTATTTACACAAGTAAACTTAACTCAGTCACAACTTTACTAATTTCACTCTTTTTTTATCTTCATAATTACAAATAACATAAAAAAACATTTTAATATCATAAACACTAATGATGATTTGGGAGACAGTTATTTACTTTTTTACTCAATTATCTAATGTCACCAAGGCCTGAAAGTTATAGATCACTATACATATAAATATTGGACTCAAGAAAGCATTTGTAAACCCCTAATACCACAATAACATATTCATTTGATGCTAATTTTCAAAAATTGAAGAGTTTTAGTGTATACAGTTCAATTAAAAGATATATTTTTAATTAGGCCTAGCTAAAGAAATTGAATTCAACCTGCTGTAATGTCAAGCCTAACTCAAAATTCACAAATTATTTCAATTAAAATTTCATATATTGTTAAGAATTAAATTACGATTATTTCTTCCTTCAGTGCAGTGATGTGTTGGCACATAATCATTACATATATTATCATATCATATTACCCACACATAACTTCTAATAACAATAACTTAGAAGTTTCCTACTTACATTTTGTGCAATCATCTTGTCAATCGTACAGCATATGAAGTAACTCAGTGGGCACATGATATTGGATATACAAAGTTGTATTGTTGATTTGTGATGTAGAGCTATTTTAGCTATTGTAAACATGTAACACTAATGTATGCTGAGCTGTTGCATATAAATACTTAATTGCTAGGTTACATACAGAGTTTTCTTTAGTAGTTTACTGCATTAGTATCGATTATGGAGGCAATACCAAGTTGTTGACAATCTACTGGTATCTGATTGGATTCACTGCTCTGCATGTAAATATCACTTGTACAATGTTTATGAATTGTCTTGTGTAATTCATCTTTATGTGTTAACAAACAGTTCTTGGCATTACATAATAATAAAATGTGATGATTATACCAACTGATGCCCACACATGAAGAAAGGAATAATGCTAACTTAATTTCTCACAACATGTATACATACACACACACACACACACACATATATATAGAGGTAGATGCACACATACGCACAAACCAACAGAATGAGAAGATGTGCAGCTGTTCTAGTTTTTGTAATTTTTACACTTTAGTTTATAAAGAAGTGCTTCACAGTATCCTCATAAAAGATACACATAAAACTATTACAAAATATACAATGCAATAACAATTCTAAATCTTAAAAATCTTATTGAGAAAAAATAGAGACTGATATTACTGTATACCTGTAATTCAGGGATGAATAACATTTTGTAATTGCAAAGATTGATTGTTTGTTTGTTGAATTTCAAGCAAAACTACAGTTATCTGCATTAACAGTCTCTAATTTAGAAATAATAGACTAGAGGGAAGGTGTCAGGTTTTTATGTATGTATGAGCCGGATTCTTTGCAGTAGGTGTCTGACTTTTTGGCAATAAATTTCAACAATAAACAATCAGCATACAATCCACTTGTTATAAAAAAATATGTTAAAACATGTCAAATGTATATACTAATGTTTGTTACACTGTTGGTTATCACAGTTGTATCCAGAGCTTTAAATAATTTTCTCTTTTTTTCATCACAAAAACTGGTTCAGTTACTTAAGAACACAATTTGACAAGACTAATTATTCTTCCTGCACTGTTATTACAATACAGTCTGTGATAATTTTACTTTAAAATCACCACTATAACTGTTTGTTACTACAGTTGTATCCATAGCTTTAAATAATTGTCTCTTTTTCATCAAAGTCCTCACGGGCTGGTTCAATGACTTTAGAATACAACTGACAAAACAAATTATATCTTTTCTACTCTGTTATTATAATAGAATCTGTGATAATTTCACTTTATAAATTGCCACTATATGCTGTTACAATCATGCAGTCTAGATCTATCTAACTAAGTAACTTGAACTACATTTTGAACATGTATTTATAGCCCGACAGAGGCCTAGAATGTTCTACAAACTATGAGATATTATGATGCAATAATACTCAATTATAACAAGGAAAAAACTTAGAAGGTTCTCGTAACATGATGCAATAATACAATAAGTATCAATTCACAATAACTGAAGTTCACAACACAAACAAACCTGTGATAAACTATAATTTCTAAAAATAATTAAATTTAACACTGGCGCTATATAACTGTCTAAATTATAACTTGATTATAATTAATCTTAAACAGTCATGTATATCTAACAGAAGGTAGCTAGTAAACACCATCAACTCTTGGGATACTCCTGTCAGATGAATAGTGGGATTTGTATGTCACTCTTATAATGTACCCACAGCCCAAAAAATGTGAAGTGTGATTATTTTAAATTAATTTCATGCCAGTAACAGGATACAGATCATGGAACCTCAGATCCTCAGTCCAGCATGCTAACAACTAGCCCATACAAATGCAAAGAAAATTACAACTATCTATGAGGAACAAAGACTAACTTTGCACCACAAGATTTTATGCACATTTAAAAATTTAAAAAAAAGAATCCAAGGATTCTCCTACGTTTAGAAAATATTTCATGAATAAAATCAGTTTTGTTATTTGAAAAAGTTTATGACTATTGTTAACTGTTTTAAATATTTTTCAACTCCCAGTTAAAACATAAACTATGTTTTATGTAAATTTTATATTTTTGAAATCAGAGATGGGTTGATAGCTCTACTTAATAAAACAGTAATCATTATAATTGTTTTTCTAAACAGCTAAATGCTACTAAATAACATATATATATTAAGGATGCCTTTATATAACCAGTAACTATAAAAACAAACAAGTATTTCTAAAAAAGCATAATTCCCTGATGTTTTGAAAATGGTTTTTTATCATAGATGGTTTACAACAGAAACAAATCACTAGTGCAAAGATATTTTAGTTCACTATCATGTAGCCTTAATAACTGTAACAGCATTGAATGTAAACAACAGACTTTATATAGTTTTAACTTAGGTGAACTCTTGACAATGTGAAGACATAACAGTTAAGAAGGGAATATAATATTTTTTCCATTTATTCAATATATCAGACTATGAGTATGATGTTCACAAATGGTATACTATAATAATAAAAGGGTGTGTGTATATGTGTGACTGCCATAACTCCAAGAGGAAAGAACCTAGAAGTCTGAAATTTTGCACCCATATTAAGTAAACCCTGAGAGTGTGCAACTGGGTATTATTACTTATCCACATGGGTGCGAGCATGCATGTTTTTTTATGAAACAAGCTAGCAAAACACTACATAGAAAAGAAGTGTGACCACCATAGCTCCAAAAAGAAAGAACCAAGAAACCTGAAATTTTGCACCCATACTAAGAGGACCCTGAGGGTGTGCACCTGCATATTGCTTATCTCATCCACATGTGTACATTTTTAATGAGACAAGCTAATGAAAAACCACAAAGAAAAGTGGTTCCTTATATTAAAAATAGGAATCACAGAAAGACAGACACGCACATGCACATCTTTTTAATGAAGCAAGCTAGTAAAAATCCACATAGAAAAGAAGTGATTCCTTATGTAACAACTTCTAATATATAGAAAAGCCAGTGAGTTTTGGTTACAATGCATTCCAATAATGGCTTTTATGTCATATTGCTAAGCAACAAAAGTATATAGGTCATACTTTTATGCTAAAAATGGGTTCAGAATACACATACTGATATAGACATCTAGAGTATATCAAACTAATAACCCAAGCAAAGCCGGGTACTTTCGCTGGTATGAAAATAAAACTACAACTAAGCTTACTGAGGTTAGTGCTGGTCTGTCACTTCACCTTAGCCCACAATGTTTTCAATTGTTAGAATCAAGATTGAACAAATACTGAAAATTTAAACAGGTATAACATTATAAAGAAAAAGGAAAAAAAAATCACTTTATAAGAATACTTTTGCAACTGAGTGTAATTTATCAAAATATATAAACTGAGATATAGTAATTTACATACATACCATAGATAGGTGGAGTGATTTTTAATGAAATATAAACAACCAGATTTTAAAATGCACAAATAAATTTATAGTCCTTTGTTCTTTCAAAATTAAGTACCAAAATTAATGTTATCAGCTTAAATACATTCCTCAATTCCTCAAAGTAAATAATATTTATTACAGAATGAAATTATATAACAATTGAATGTTTGAAGTATTTTTTATTCTCCCAAAAAAGTTTAGTGCATAACTTTCCTCAACAAAAAACATCAGCATAAGGATTTTGAAAGCTTTTGATATTAACTACAGCCTTCAGTAATACAAAGTAAATGATGATACATTCAAACTCCTTCAAGAAATGTTGTTCTTATAAACTCTATCTGGCTTCTACAAAAGGTATTAAAGCTTACTGTCCATTTAACAATCATTCTGATTTTAAAAAATGTTTGAAATTTGCTTTCAGAAGGTTGAAAATTTTACATTAGTGCTTTGAATTAGAGGTAATGAATTTTATAGTACAATTCAAGAATGTAGAAAATTAGAATTTATAGAAATTCTGTATGTGAATTATTGTATTGAAAAGATGCTTACATGCAGTGAGCATACATTAATGCAAAAAAAGCCAAAGGCTTGTAGAAATAAAGTATAAGAATTAAAATTCTTATAAATAAATAAATAAATAACAATTTAAGTAATAAATAATAATATATACTGTGTCATTTACCATCTTGACAGAAAACTTTTCTTAAATCTAACAGAAATAGTTTTATTTGGTACATTTTGCAGGGAAACAACCATCACCATGAAAAAAAATTACCTGAATTAGAATTGAAAGCAAACCAGCCACAACAATGCACAGTTAGCAGAGCAAATCTGATTAGAAAATTTGTTTGTATACATAGCAATCTGTTGTATTAAGACATATACAAGTCATTCAACTGTTATGTACCAAATTTAATAAAACATAAAGAAAATAAATTTCATATACTATTTCATTGAAAATACCTGTTCATAATACTCTTAAATTTCAAACTTTACTACGTATTAATTTAGTAAAATTCTACATCAATGAAAATGTATTCTAAGTTCAGCATTTCTCATACGTAAGGAATAAATTTGTGTAAATACTAAAGTGACACTCACAAAAACTATTCTTTAAATCAAATAAGAATATCTTGTTACACTCATTAAATATTAAAAAATCAAACCAAATAATCTATACAAAGAATACAGTGACTACCAAAAAATAGTTTTTAGGTAATAATAACAAAAGAAACTGTTTTTACAGGAAGGTAGGCAAGAGCAATATTGTGAAAGTATAAAAACTGGTATTCATAAATAATAAAACATTAAGATTTGATAAGTAACACTGGGTTCAAACAGACTTTACAATATAAAGAAAAATTCCATGACCTATACTCAGATTTCCACATAATTAAACCTTTTGTTTATAAGATATGCTCAAATGCAGAAATTGCAACAGAATCAGGACTAGTAAGGCATGAGATTCACAAAGGATGACACAAAACATACATAAGCCTAATTCTGATAACCAAACTGTTTTGCTCTTTTCTTTAGTTTTCTTAACCAAGCTAATTATTTCATCAGAGATTTTTTTTTTACTTAAACTGATATTTCAGAAATTTTCAAGAATCATGACTTGAAAATGTATCTTTCCAGGACTTCCAATAGTGAAATTTTTAGGGCTCATTTTCTACAAAATTCCAGGGATTGAAGTACTTGTATGAACCCTGTGGCTTGTCTTCAGGGCAACCTTTTAAAGACTCATTATAGGTTATAGTCAGGAAGTATTTACTACACTACACAAAGTTGATGTACTCGTCAGGAAGTATGTGCTTCACTACCCAAAGTTGATGTACTAGTCAGGAAGTATGTGCTTCACTACACAAAGTTGATAAGAATAACATTAGCAGGGCATACATATATATTTTTAGAGCAATGTAGAAATATGCCCAATGATTTAGCTATGCAAAAGTATTCAAAGTGTAAAAAAATTAAGTTCAAAAATAGATCAGGCTGTTCAGAACCACTATAGAAAGAAATTATTCCCACAACTATGTGAACAATGAACAATTTAAGACTGATCTGGTATAAAGAAAAGTACTTACATGGTACCACAGCTTAAAATAACCCCGAGTTGCCTTGTAAATAAAATAAAATACACCACAAAATATGAAAGTAGGCAGGCACAAACTAATTCCTATAGGAACATGTGTTGTGCTAAAAAAATCTACAGTCAAAGTAAAAAATATTAAAGAAAAAAAGAACAAATAAAAACTACCCTGACAAAAACAATATTTAAATTCTAACATTTCTTTTTGGAATATTCTGCATGTTTTAAAGGACTAATGAAAATACACTTGAGTTGTTTGATGCATTATTGTGACATAATCACTATTCCCAGGTGTTCTGCTGAGGCATCTTTCATGTGTGCATCAAAATTTAAGAGAGAAAATGATGCTAATCCAGCTAAGCATGTTGGAAAAGATACTGTGATATACAAGTTATGATTTTCTTTACTGATGCACGACATAATACTTGTAATTATCTTAAATAACACTAACACTTGAAATTGCAATAGATTTAAAGGAGATAGCAAAACTCTGAAACAAAACAAGTGTATTATGCTTACCTTGGATTGTGCCTTTTTTTCTTTTCCCACATATCCAGATACGGGTGATTGTCTAGAGCCTGGTCCGGGTGAACTATGCGTACGAGAAGAAACATCACCATCACTTCCAATACCATCATCCTCCCCTCTCCATCTGAATCCTCTTGATTCTCTGTTTCTCTTCCTCCTCCTCTAT
>NW_013667637.1:32447-52012 GCF_000517525.1 Limulus polyphemus
CAATACCATCATCCTCCCCTCCTCCATCTGAATCCTCTTGATTCTCTGTTTCTCTTCCTCCTCCTCTATCTTCAATATGAATCATCACTGGTACAGGGTTGATACAACCTTCATCTTCTTCCAGTTCGATTTCTTCTTGCTTCGCTAAACGAGAGGTCCTAGCTCCAGGTTGCTTTTCCATTGGTTTTTGTTTTGATTTTCAACTACTTATCTAACTAATGGCATTTGGGTTAAAGCTTTGAGCCAAAAATAGAAAATAAGTAATTATTTTTATGGGAAAGTAAAATAAACATATCAGATGTAAATAAAATTAATAGAAAAGGAAAGAACTTAGACTAAAAATGTTCATAAAACTTCATTAAAGCATACTTATTAGATAATTTTCTAGTTAGAATTTATTCAAATATCAAGAATAGCAAATGAAACACTTCAATGTATTCGAAATCAATCATAATGTATGACCACAAAAAGTCAAACATTAATTGCTATCCAGAAGTAAAGCATCAAGAAGTAAAGATGAATAGATTTATGACAGTTGAACAAAACAAGAACAGTCATAAGCTAGGCTTAGAGAATCTCAGAAACCACATCACAATGTTTCCTAAAAAAAAAATACTTTTTGTTTTCAATGTTTGACCGTAAGTCAAAAACACGAGTATCTGCAACTAGCCTCTCAATTGCCGAGGCTGAAAGTTTCTATGGGCTTTACATAATTCTATATTAATAAAAAGGGATTGCATGATTGGTTTACCTCCAAAGCATTAGCAATAAAGTGGTGTACATGTTTTGTTTACATCTAAAATGTGTAACTTGTAAAACACTGAAAACTGGGACACACATTTTCTTGGTGAAATGTGGAGAACCCCCACCCCACCACCACCACCATCTTTCCTCTCATTAAGCTACTATCCTGGCTCTTAGAATTTATCATTTACTCCTAAATGTCAAAATGTATTTGACAACCCCTACTCATCAGTATAATAGCTTCAAACAAGTACAAACCACTCAAAATACATAATAATATCCTTTAATATGTAATAGCACAAAATATACTGAATCAAGTTGAGCTCGTAAAGAACAAGGAGAATCACATTTATCCCCAATTACCATCTGACACTTGAAAATAGCTATCTCAATCTTGGCAGATCACAATATTCCCCCTCATCAAGAAAAAGACCCCCTACCTTACACTGAAAACTCTTTGTTTTACAACTGCTGAGGAAAGTAGAACTTGCTATTCTAAGAACATGAGTCATCTGACAGACAAGCATTCTATAAGTGGCAGTACACATAGAACGGAAGAAAAAACATCTTGGAAATGCTGTAGTTTGTTTCTCAGGAATCAGTAAATCATTGTTGTTAGAAATAATGTTTAAGATTAAGAAAAATAATGAAGTTCATAATACAAACTTTACAGACTCAATATATAGGTTGCTTAAACATCTTTATACTACTAGAAAAGAAAGTCATAAAAACTGATGGGAAGTTAATTAGAAAAAATAATGTGAGACAAGTTTCTATTAAAGAGTGAAATATTTAATTCATTAATTTTCATGTTTTGAGATAATCAAAATCTCATTTATGAGGCAAGCCACACAAAACATTAAACAAGTTTAACTTCTGATTTTTGTTCTTTACTTCATTTTCTATCATTTTGTGACTGCCTTGGACCTACAGTCCATGTTTAGTTTATGGATCTGTTTTGCATTTATTTCAGAAAATAATCAACCATACAACCAACTAAACAAAACTTAAATGTTTTTTGTTCATTAACGTAAAAGTACTAATAAAGCTAAACAATAACTAAATTAAAGAAGTAACAAAGTAAATTAGTTATGTAAAACTTAGAGTTTCATGCTTTTACATATCATCAAAACTGGTCTGTAAAAACACATTGTTTAGATGTTATTGACTAGCCTTTCAAAGTGCAATAATTTGTAAACTCACCTTTTTCATCATTTCTTGAATGACAAGTTATATATTTGTAGACAAAATTACTGATAATTTACAACAGCAAGGCACAGGGTCTTGATTAAAAAGTTCCTTCCCATAGTTTGCTACTAATATTTAGCAAGATGTATATCCTACAAATGAATAAACAGTTTTATTTAAAAAGTAATATACTACACATTTCATAATCTTCATTTTACTATTTATAAAATCCTAAAATGTTATTTTTTCCACAGTTACAAAAATCACACTAATAAACTTGACAACATATTAAAAACAAAACTTCAGACATTTTTTACATGCTGCATGATACATCAGTTTAAGAGTAATTATTATGATTTTTTAAAGAACCTTTTCCAGATGTGTGAACATTATTGCTATAACCAAGTTTACCAACAAAAGTAAAATCTTTAAAAGTCAAAACTTGTCATCAGTTAAAAAGATAGAGTGAAATTTTTGCATCAGAAACTTTAAAGCCTGCAATGTCTTAAAAAGACTTTTTTTTCCAAAACTTGTGCAATGGCATAAAATTGTGATATGTTAAATACATAGTTTCAAACACAAAAGTGAAAATATTTCTTAAAATGCATCTTTTTTTTTAATTATTAGAATGGTAATATTTACCAATTAGATACTCATTGTTTTTTAACCTGTTATATTTATATCATTAAGGTTGTTAAATTGTCAATCATCAATCATTCTCCAAAACCAAAGTTAAAACTCTGCAATAATAAAAACTCTATGAAAAGCACGTTCCATACTTATCTAATAAATGGTGATCTTTTTAAAGGCCTAAAGCATACATTTTTCTTTAAAAAGTGGAAGAACAACAGAAAAACAAAGGAAAGGCAGTGGTAAAAGAGCTGACTCCAGAAAGCTCTACATGACTACACTTCTGTATCTCTACCAGGGTTTCAAGTGTTCGTACATATATCACAACCAAAAGTGTAAGCAAGTAACAGACAAAAATAGGTCAGGTCAAGAATAGATGTTTATAAATAGCATTAATAGAGGGGGAACAAATTACATTCACCAAGTGAAAAAGGAATTTTTAAATATAATATAAATATTCCAAATGATTTTCACAATATGCAAGTTTTCCCACCTATATTGCACATAAATCTTAAAGTTAGTATTTGATACTGAAAACTCACAAAAGTCAGTTATTCTTTCGAATAAAACTAAAATTACAATATTTATTCATTTTATCCAAGTGACAGTTATTCTTTCTCTGTCACACACTTTTATCTTTTTTTTATTCAAATTCTAGTATGAACTAAACGTGTTTTTCAGAATACCTTATTTTACTTAAACTATTAAAAAGAAAACTGTAATCCTTCATCAATAAGTAAATCTATAAACTTTAAGTTATTAGTAAAATTTCTAACATTATCAGCTAAAAATAAAGATACACTGCAATTCCACCCTAACTGTTTCAAAAAAAAAAAAATAGTGAATAAATTATCCAAATGGACCACATATAAAAAATAAAGTACACAGAAATGAATATCAATCTTATTTTGTAGAAAATAAAGAAAATCAAATTATCTTGAACCTGTTTACTAGTATGCTTTTAACATGAAGTCCATTCAGCATGGATCCTTCCTAGGAATTATTAAAAATGTTTATATCCAGTATTTCATGTTAAATTAGAATTCAAAATCATCCTTGCACAAAAATCATTGGTAAGCATTATTGGTATATTCTTACTTGTGCTTATCTGATGTATTTAACCGGTTAATTGAAAGCTATACTTTTCAAAACATAAAATTTATTGAGTCTGTTAGGGGTAAATTTGGAGGTGTAGGGGAAACAGAAACATGTCCCCCTTTGTTTCTCTGTCAACCAAAACTATATTAATTTATCAAAAATAAAGCACGTAGATGTGAAGAAAATCTCCTATCAATAAGTCAGTTGAATTTGTATTTTAATTAAGGTACACTCATAACACTGTAATATAATGCTTCTTCTACATTCTCACCCAGTCAGCATGATAGAAACTTAAATTTATGTACAGTCTTACAAAACATTGACCCACTGGGACACATACATGCCATGTGGTGTTTAGGTAGCTAATCAGACAGGACAGAAAACAAAAATCAAGGTTTACATTCATACATATAGGGGTTAGTGTTAAGAGCCAACTGTATTTTGTAAAAAGACATTATTTGATATTAAAAGCACAATTTCTATATACCTGAACTCTTAGTTGCACATTGGTAAATAAAACTACACTGTATAAAAATCTATCACTCCTATTTTTTCTACTGTATCAAGAAAGGATAAACTTTCACATATACACCTTTTTAGTCCTCCCCGTTATCTAATTTTTGCCCCTATAGCTAGTTACACTAAAAGTATTATATTACTAAAACGTGATTTCAATTTAGCCAATTTCAAAACTTACAAGTTCCAAAACATGACTTTATCGTGTCCAAAATTTTATTACCAAAGTGGCTGAATACAGATTTCTAAAAACACTATTAAAACAGCTAGGTTAAAAAATGAATTGTTCAGTCTTCTTTTAGAAACTATAATCACGAATTAATGGGTATATTTTTTATAGTCACTCCTCTCTGAGATGCTTAAAAAAGGAATTTTCATTTCAGCATCTATACAGTTTACACCTTCAAAAAGAAAAAAAGCCATTATTCCACATGTATGTTATCATCTACTAAAAGTAATCACATGATTAACAGTTGCAAACTCTATAGCAGAAGTTCTACTGTGAACATGATGTGATTATGAGAATTCTGATGCATTAAATTACTAAAATTCTCTTAAAAGGGATATCCAATTTTATAAAGTCTAATGAAGTAATTTAATCCCGACAAAATTTGTGTCACAAGTTCATTCATTAAATATATAATCTACCTAAGGTACATTAATTTTAAATATTTCAAAACTTTTCAAGTATTTACCTTATACGGTTCTAAAATCTGAAATCTCATAGCTTTTGAAATAGGAGGATAACTTTTTTCTAAAATCAAAAATTCATAACTTTCTAAATAGTGAATTTAACCTTAAAAATATGTACAAATATTTGTCAAGGAAATTATCACATAACCAGAGTAATTATAACATATAGTAGCATTTATTTTTAATTAAGTTATTAAAGGGCATTTACTATGTTCAAATTAATGGTGTATTTGGAAAACCTTACTACATTGGTTTTATAAAATAAATTGTTATAAAAAAAAAAGACATTTTGTAAATGGAAGATTTGTAGATCTCACGACAGGTGATTTTTATCCCCTTGATGACATTACTTAGATCATCACTCATACTTTTTCTATTGATTATATGTAACGTGAACACTAGAAATCAAAGAACTCAAAACATTTCATGTCTTGGAAAAATTCAGTTTCATACTGTACTTAGAAAATTAAAACTTCAGAAAACCATTATGACTGTGAATATCATAAGCTCAAGGTTCAAAGATACCCCTAAGAGGACAAAAATGTTTTTATTGTCTTGCTGATTTCTATAGAAATACCACACCAAGCTGTATACGGGCTCATTCTATGTGAAGTACCTGTTTATGTAATGCACAAAATCATTGGAAATTCCTAAGTACTATTTATTGCACATACTGTTACCATTAAAAATACACATCAGCTGCAACTTCATCAGGGTGATCAGGACATATGTATATATAAATATACAAGTATTTCCAATTATTCCAGAATTCTTTTATCTCTGTATCCTATATTTCTTTGCTCAGCAGTTGAGCCTTAGGAATTGCATTTACATACCACACAGCTTCAACATAACATAACTGAAAGACAAATAAATCTATCAATACACACCCATTTATTTCTCTTAAGATACATAGACATAATACATAAAATTTTCCTATACTTTGGTATGCACCCAATCCAATATTACTGATGACAGTAAGTGATAGTTATAGAGTAAAAAAAGTAAAAATTCCATTTAACCTGTGAACTTTACAGATTCATTAAAATTTTATATTTTTTCCTATCTTATAGGAAGACTTAAACAATGATATGATATATATATGATACATACATTATATTGCACTTACTACAATTTTCTTGAGAGAGTGTTATGAAAAGAAAATACATTTATTACATTAGAAAAGTAACAAACAATCAAATCCCAGAAGTGCAGATGCTGAGATGCTAAAGAATTTTAGTTAATACAAAAGAGCATCTATCTAATAGAGACCTGACTGATGTGTTAAAATTTTAACTTAAGGAAAAAATTATGATAAATACCCCTAATTTGCTATCAAGAACTGACATAAACAGACATTGCATATATTGAAGAAGTCATTTAACTGACTTCTGGATTTTTCAGTGTCTTTAAAGAAAAATTAAAAGTTACAAAATTACCGCCCGTTAACTTTACTAGAATTCACAACAAGAAAGAAGTAAATAAGCATGACAACTATAATTCCTAGTCCAAGCTCACTAACTCTATAACAGGCTTTACACGCTTGGTAAGTGGAAATACTGCATAATATTTCATTTACAAGTTTACTACCAGGGTAAATACACAGCAAAATGTTCACACACATAAACCAGTTTTAATATACACGAGGTTGAGTTTTTTTGTATTAAGACAGCATTGAATACTCAAATCAATAAGTCACATAACAACTAAAATTGATATAAAGTTGTGGTGAAACAGGTGTGATGCCACCTCATGAAAAGGGCCTCATATAACACATGGTGAGTGGCAGTGGATAGATGAACACTCTTCAACAACTCACCTCTATCCAACAAATCCCAAAAACAACATACAAGCCAAGAAAGAGACTAGGAAAAGTGCAGAAGCTGCCAATTGAACCAAGGCGGATGCTAACAATGGTCCCAACTCATCATCAAATTGTGTGGCAATCATTGGGAAGCTTCCAAAAAAAGTGTACGGGACAGTAAATATCTCAGCACCATAGTTAGGGGCAGACGAATCCTAGAAAATTCTGATCTATTCAGGTTGACCACAAACTCCATTCTGGAACTCCACATTTTCAGAGTCTATTCTCTGAGCATCTAAATATGTTTCCACCTGGCAGTTGTAGGTAAAAGCATGTTGTTCTGATAAATGTGGCAGACAAGGCATAGCTGTCCCTTCACATAACTGAGCAGTAATCCTTCCTGCATGAACTGCAATATCAGGGGATGGAGGGAGAAACAAGTACTCATATTCAGACATTTCTACTATCAAGGAAGGCTCAGACTCAAAAGCAACCAAAGAAAGACCCAACTGAAGAAAAGGAGCTGGAGGCAACTGATCCAAATTGGCCTCATGAGAAGCTGATAGAGTAAAGGAAGGTGCTTGAAAAAGTGAATCTAATTTCTGTTCAAAATGTCCAGGATTACCCACAAGTCCAGCCTCAGAGCCCCCCAGAGAAAAACACCACTGGACTGAATATATGTCTCCATCTCGCTACAGATAAGGTCACGAGTAGCCTCAACCAACAGCAACTCCCACCCAAATTCATGAGCACCTAGATAGAGGTGGGATAGGAAAGACCTGATTTGCCTCCGTGTTCAATGCATTAATCCAGGAATTCATGCCATAAATTGGCTTGCCAAAGAAATTTTTTTTAGGTTTACGAAAATCAAATAGGTTACACGAAGAATGCCCAGAGTATCTCCAATAGTTGTACTACAGAGAAACCCGTTAGTGAACGCTTTGCTGAGAAAAGGTGACAATATTATCTGAAGGAGGTGCTTATATATAGTACCAAGATAGAGGGCATACTGACATAGGTGGAGAGTGTCACGAGACAGATACTGCCAAGGACAATTAAGTGAGGAATAAAAGACTGGAGCAGGCTTGAACAAATAATACCAATACTTAGATAGGCAAAGGAAAATAAACCCTAGTAATCGAGTAATAGCTGTAGTGTGAGAAGAGGTAAGCATGTTATGGAATAAACTAATCTTCTGGATAAAAGGCTAAGTTTTGACACTTCTGAACAGAGGTCACATAAAAAAATAACAAAACTGTACAAAAGTGAGTTTTCCATTTCCTTTACAACTTGCTTTTCTCTTCCTCTAATGACTGTTTTTGGAATCTCTCTATGTGGTGATAATGTTCCTGTCCAGTAGTAAAGTTCTCATCATATGCCTACAAACATTAAAATAGCACTGTACAGCCAAAGGTATCCTAATTGTTTAGCCTAACTCATCCCTAATGGCTTTTAACTCAAGTGTACTTATTGTACTGAAGTGATAGGTTTTCTATACCAAATGCAGAAAATCATGTACTTTCTCAATCAATGGAATTGATCTTTGAGCACTTAAACATTGCCAATTCAACTCTATGTAGCAAACAATGAAATTACAGGATATGCTGTCCAATCTCATTTTGCAAGAGAGCACCTACCCCTCTTATAGCTTCCACATTAACAGTAGAACTATCTTCTCCAAAAGTACTTAATTTGTCTCACCACCAATCTGAAAAGTACTTTAAGATTGATTGAGCATGACAGTGATATAGTTCAGCTAAGCCTACCAGACAATTCACTACTACATCTGCAGAAAAATACCTGCAATACACAATTACACTACCTCTCCCAGCTATATCTGTTCCACAATCAGTTAAAACAGAAATGTAATTTGCACTGTAAATCCCTTTTTACAAATCTCCTTTTATTTCATCAGCAATGTCAGCAACAAATTCAGCACGTGCTATATTGACGTCATATGTTTTGGATGCATCAAACTATTCTTCTTCATGAGGACAATCTACAAATCAGACAAGTAGCATTGAATTTCATTTTTAATTCCTTGTGATTTTTTACTGCATTGATTTTACTAGCATGTATCATTGCTCTGGCTATAAGTGTCTTGGTTGACACTTCAGTCCCTAGCATTTTTATGTTTTCACTGTGCTTTTTCATAGTCTATTTTTCAAAATGGTCTGTTACAGAAATAGAATAAATTTTACTTGCAACCAGCTGGCTCCACCTTTATACAAAACTTGCAATACATTTTCTGTTTTCATTCAGTGTAACATAACCAGGAAAATTCTTGAAGTCACAAAGTCTTAAGCTGCCAAACAAGTTTTTTGGCAGTGATAGTATATTGTTTAAGCAGGAAGAATGCTGTTGAATGAATCAGTCAACTGAACAATGACATCTGTGGCATTCTCTGGATCTGTCCAATTGTCTTTTCCTTCAGTCAGACACTAGAAATTGATGGCCAGAGATTTTCCTTGTGGCAGTTGTATTCCTTTTTGAATTGTCACTGTTGACAAACCCAAGTGACATATACATTTGAACAGCTGTTTAAAAAAACATTTTTAATAACCACACACCTTCTAAAACGGCACTATTATGCACTTTTAAAAGTATAAGAGATACTTTCACCCGTTGTTTTGTCAACTAACCATGACATGACTAAATCTTTGTATTTATAAGGCTGATGCAATCACATGGCAGATAACAATCAATTCTTTTTATGTAAACAAATCAATGTAAGTGTCCTAAGTTCTAATAATATAACTAATCAGTGTAGTTTTACAAAAAAAAAAAACTTGAATATTTTTATTGTTAAAGCCAACACTACAGATATTTTTATGCAAACAAATTTGATAATGAATGAAGAAGTGTATGTTAGCATGATGTAGCATTACAAGTTTTATAAATTTTGTTTTAGGGAAGTATTTTACTGATTATTTTTTTTATCTCACTACAATCTTATTTGTTGAATTGCTTAATGAAAACAACAGAAAAATCAGAAGATTCATATTTTTGAGATTTAATTACTAAATTGCAAGTGTTTTTGGATTTTTTTCAATCCTTGGTAACTTCTTTTAATTTGATAAACAAAATTTCCAAATGTAAAATGGGTTTTTATTGCACACAAAAGGTTACTTGTTTTTGTGACGAACAGATATTCATCAAGCTAATAGTTTGTCTTTCATCCATCCATATTTAAAAATGGCAGCTGTTAAGTGTTGGGAACCAGTTTTGTATCTATCATTATTACAGCAAAAATTTTGATTGTACATCTTACATAATTTACTTCTAAATCTTAAAAATTGTTACAAAGATGTTTATATTAAGGCATACATTGTTCATCCAACCAAACTGCAACTTAGTAAAAATCAATCTTGTTTTCTGGTATCCTTCTCCATTATAAGTGAATTCATAACAACCTGCAGCATCATATACATGTATATTTAAGTAAAAACCAACTAGGAACAAATAAATTATTTATCAATGCATGCTATAAACTCTATGGAACCAACACATTTTTCTAACATGATGCTAATAACACAGTAATATCTTAAACATTTTCTGGATAATAGTCAGAAACAAAAACATTTGTCACACAAAATATTTATTGTTCATTTTTAATACTGAACTCAAGAACTACACAATAATCCTGTTAAAATCTTTACTCAGTTTATATGAGTGATTCATCACAAACTAAGTAAAAGACCTGTTGTGTCTCAATGTCAAATGCTCATTGACCTACTGAAAGAAATCCATTTACAATAATCGTTTTAAACACATATAAGACACGTGACTGCCTTAGGCTTCGATTATTCCAAATGGATTTTTTCTTGTTATTTGGATATTACAGATGTTCAAGAACAAAGGGTCATAAACTACAGTGTTTGTGCCAGACACCATCGGTGAGTTAAAAATAACATTTGGAATTAAAATATATTCATTTATATATTACTTTATCTCTCATCAAGTGCAAAAAATATGTAATTTTAATTTCTTACAATAATAGTTAAGTGCCTAATTTGAGTTTTAAGTTTAATGTGTTTTTTTTTTTGTTTTTTTTGGGGGGGATACAAGCCATTAACCCAACTAACTTCAACTGCAACAAAAATTCTCTGCATACACATTTCTTTAAACCTTAGTAATATTGAAAAAAAAGGCATATGACTTCTTACTCACACTTGCATCCCAAAATTCTTCTTATCCTTACTAAATTATTGACAGTTGCTATGAAAATTGCCAATTTTCAAGCCAATAATGCAAACTGTGATCAGATCAATGACATAGCCACAAGTAACCTACCTGCTGCTTTGTAATTTACATGTGATTTCCATTGAACAACACACCCTAAATACAACAATCTTTCTTTCTACATGTTGGTTATGATATTTTAATAACACATTTAGAAGTTTTTCCAATTTACAAGAAGCTCAGATTTTTCTGAAACACTTGACAAACAACACCCTTCAATAAAATTCATCATAAAAAAATGCTTAAAATTTGATCATTTCTCAACATCATTATCAACTAGATCAGATCAAGAAAATTTTCATGAAGTGTTTGTCACAAGTCCACCCAAACTGACCTCTACTCAGAGGTGTCACTAAGCACTGGCACCCAGGTCCCATGTCTTGATTCTATTTGACAGTGCCCCAAATCCACAGTTGGGGTTTGGAAAAATCAGAAAGGAAAACCATACTTGATAACATACAGTAATGCCAAAAATTCTGGGCACCTATGGGCATTAGCCCCAAATCTTTAAGCACCTAGTGACATCTCTGTCTTTACTTTACCTTGGTATTCCACTTACCCCACTAATAATAAACAAACATACTAAAAACTAACTCCTGATGCTATATCCATTTTGTAATTCCCTAAACATTCTGAATTCAAAAATCCAGCATCTAGGATCTTGTTTTTTTTCACATCAACAAATTTTTTATACAGCAAGCTACATAGGTTAAAAAAGGAGAAAACTCAATACCTGCATAAACAAGCACAATTATGCACTCTCACACATCTTTCAATATAAACAAGACTGTGGTCACAACACCTCCTCTCATGTAACTTCTACAGAAAACAACTGCAATAGAAAAATCATGAAAGTCCCATTAATAGAAATAAAAACCTCTATAAACAAATATCCTGTCTCCCAATCATATTTATTCACCAATGATATTTCAGCTGCTTTATGATTGGTTCACATAAACTGTTATAATTTCAAGTGTAATTATTCAACACTCACTCGTATGTTGTACCTGTTGATGACAAATAAACTTGTCAGAATCTCATATTTCGTTTTTTCTTGGTTCAATCTTCCTGTTTGGCCATTTTAAAACAATCTATTCAGCTTACTACAGAACTCCTAATTCTATATACTAAATATCTAAATTAGAAACATAAACCTACTCATAAACAAAGATTCAATGATATCCAGAAACCATAAAAAAAATTAAAAACTGAAATCCGCCTGCCCTTTGCTAAACGCACTGCTATCGTCATTCGCTTTACAGAACATGACCTTCGTGTTAAAAAGTGGTACAACTTACATATTCATTGGTTGCACACGTTAAGTTCATATGATGAATAAAGTTGCTCAGGTATGAGAAACAATAATATCGCAGAACCAGCAATTTAAGCTAACGGATAAATATAAAGAGAAAAGACCCTCATTCACGATATCAGCTAAACTTGAACTTACTACTGTTACACTAGGGGTGAAGTTTTCCATATGCACACACTAAAGTAGCTGTTTTCCTGAGCGACGAGCACTAATAGAGCTAAAAACGAAAGATTCGCCAATTCAACATTATTTTATCTTGAAAACACTGCCAACATTTTACCATCTCAGCCTAGAAAGTAACATTACAGTTTGCCTTTGAAGAAGAAAGATCCATCTTTCGAAAGCGCTCAGGTTATAAGGTTTTTATTCATTGCAGCAAGGAAGATAGTCAACAACACAGGCCTCCACTGATCGATAATTTTTTGTTACTTCATTCTTTGTTATTCAGCGGTTGGGGTAAGAGCGTCTGCTCAGTCAAAAAAAGGTTTCTTACCTCGATGTGAAAACAAAAACAATAATACTTTTTTTGATAAATAAACAGAGTGAAATATGACAAGGAAAAGCTCTCGAGTTTTGTTGTTTTTCTCTTTCGAGAAATAATAAACACTGGAAACCAGGATACTGCACCAGAATTTTCTCAGTCAATTTCAATAAATATCTTAGGGATAAAAGTATACAAAAATACAAATTTTTTGTTTCCTACTTAGACGACGCAGGCGTGTAAACTGTCAAGTCAAAAGGCTAAGGTAGGCAAGAAACACGCGCATAGAACAAAAAAGAGAGTACAATTCAGATTTATTAATTTTCTTCTAAGTTTCTTTGCGTTTTATTCATATTTATAGTACATTTATTTTACTCTGATGCATGTTAAAACCACGAAGCTGCCGCTTGCCGAAAGAAGCGATAACGATTCCTTAGGAAAAACTGTCTCAGCCCAAGGAACACAGATGATAACACAGCTTGCGAGCTGACTAATCAATAACTCTACGTACACAACCTGTTTATATACTAGATGTATAGGCAACGAGTAAAGGATGTACAGAAAACCTCGTACAATTACGTTACACACTTGTCTTTCGAGTCAAAAAAGTTTAGGATTTATTTATCAATTTCATAATATGGTGAATTGTAAATTATCACGACTTGCATGTCATAAATAAATAATTTAAAGTAAAAGACTGTAACATAAGAACAGATGATTATACGTAATATACGCATTTCAGTGACTTATAAAAACTATTTCCCTCAGTATCACTCACAGTTCTGCATACGCTATTTTCTTGTATACGCTCAAGAGTAACAACTACTGTGAATCCGGGCCAGAATGCGGTATTGATTAGCTGCATTTCGAAAGGGTTTAATATTTTCCCGCTGGTCGTACTCATGTCTGGGTATGCATGTAGAACAGACAACCTCGTTCCAAGATACCAAGTATAAAAAACAAGTGACAAGAGAGCTCCGACATCCGAAATTAGGAGATTAATTAAATTCTGCATAACAAACATTTCTGTTCATTTTTTTCTGAAACATCAAAAAAGAGCAAAACGGTCTTTTCTGACCACATCAATACACTGGTATTACTAAACATTACCATAGTCAATAAAATATAAAATACACTTAAAGAGCGTATCCGCCACAACAGAACGAACACCACAGCATATCGTAAGTCTGTAACAAGCAAACTTCCTTCCATTTTTAAGAATCAGCCGGTGAGCGTTGCAATCTTTCTTTAAATGGAATGGTATATTAATCGTTAAATATCTCTGTCCAACGCTTGATATACAAGAATACGTTTGTAACCTACATAGATCCAATGTACATAATTTAAACTGTTAAATTTCAATTGCCATAACAGTAAATTGTAGTGGTTTTGTCCATACAAGATCTGAACGAACATAAGTTAGAACCATTATAATCGAATTAACCTTTGTTGTTGTTTTTACTATTTACTTTATACAAAGTTTATACGTATGTAACATCATCACATAGGAACTGTCTTCGCAAATCTGTGTATAAAGATCTTATATTCACACACGCAAGCGCACTCACACATTGCTCGAGAACGCCAATTCCACGCGCCGCCATTACTGAGTACTGTGATATAGAATATATATTTACACCACAAGAAAACACGTTATACACGAACATGAGCACAAAAATACAAACAGACATATAATGATGTAACTGTAGCGTATTATGAAATAATACGCTAATATCCGTTGATTGAAGTTTACGCTGCTGTTTAGCCGAGTATTTCATGATAAACCAGTTGTTTCTAATCATTATTCAGAGATCTTTCAAGGATAAACGCACATGAAAATGGCACCAGAGCTTATATAGCAACAAAGTGAATATACAATTCTGTATTACCATCGCTTTTTGAAAATGAACAACCCTATACGTCCGTATTTCTCTGGTTAGTCAGCACCGATTCAACCTTGAATATAAACACCCAATAAACGTTTCATATTTACACTGTTTAAGTCTGTGAATTTAAATTCACAGGCCATATTGATAACAAAAGATAAACATTTTAGAATCACATGAAATCACGATAACGGTGACGGGATACTTATCTTGCATACATATACACACATTTTGTTAACTGGCTATCGTATGGGATGATATTAGCTAGAAATCTCAAAGAAATGATATCAAATTCAAAGTGAATTCTCGTTCGTTGTTCGTTATTTTACTGATACTTGATAGAAACAATGAACCGAGTTTTAATCTAATTTTTTGATTATGTTTGAAAGGCATTACGGACACTAAAGTTCTCGCAATATCCACATAATGTACGGATAACAGCCTAATCTTATATTATGAAATCATCAAAAACCTTATAAAGTTTTTGAAACAATAATGAAATACAAGGATCACCCTCTTAATGGTTTATATAAAACTAGCAGTACCTTTAAATTTGGATGCACTATGATGTCTTAAAACAGAAATTTAAAATCATTACCGGGTTAATGGTATTTTACGTACATTTTTCAATTAGAAACTCCTTAGTAATGATTTTAATACTTCATAGAAATCGAACGAAATAAACTATCACTGTATTTTATTTTATTTTTCTTAATGTTCAGCGACCTCTACATTAGTTTTATTGTTGTGTTACATTTTTATACTATAATTGTTTTGATACCAAATCAAGATATAAAGAGACAATACGGTTAAATAATTTCTATTATTACGACATCCTAGTTTTTTTTTCATTAAAAATACAAAAAAGCAGAAATATTTCTATGTAAATATCATCGTAACGTGTGTGGTTGTTCTTGGCTGGTTCTGTTAAATTATTTGGTGAAAATAATTCGAAGTCCAGTCCTCTTATTTCTTCCTTCACGTTCTTACAAGCTTGGAGACTGTTATAACTTATATGTCTCATTTACAGCCATGTTAATTATTCTACACTCACATAAAAATAAACTTACTTATACAAAATAACTCAATATGTGCGATAGCTAACAGAACCAGATACTTCATTAAAAACAAAACTAGGATTGAAGCGAAAACACACTGACTGATTCACTCTACCAGCTGGCAACAAACATCTATCCTATTGATGCTTCACTGACACCCCTTTTTTATATTACAACCTCGACTGTACTCGAAAATGTGGCGTTAAAATCTTTAGGACTTTCCAAGCCAACATTATTAAAGTTTTCGATCTTAACATCATCATTACAACATTAAAAATATAGCTTAAAACTGTAACTTACGCATAGTTTTAATAAATAAGTGGTTAGAATGGCTAGCTATTTTATAGAACTTTTAGCTTCTAGGCCTCAGAGCACTTAAAGTTTACGTTCACAGCTACAAAACAACTATTACTGCAAACTACTCGTCTTGGTTACTTTTTCGTTTCGAAAACAATCATCTGATTTCTCAATTTCAAAACGCTTGCGTCATGTTTTCAACGTAAAAATTTAGGGGGTTATAAAATATATTTAATCGGTCAGTAAAGAACTAAATTAAGCCAACCACTAAAACTGCCGACCCTCTTGTGCTAACGTTACCTAGTGGCCTCAGGCTCCTAGGTTCTATATGCCTCATGCATGTATGTATATAAGCTATTAAAAATCAAATCTTATTTTTACTTAATCTAAATGTGTATGGTGAATAAACATAAACTGTTTAATTTTGAAAAACATGATAAAAAACTGGCTCCAAGATTTAACCGACAAAAGCTATAGCTCTCAAGAACAAACTATTGCAAACACAAGAAGCCGAAACAGTTAACCCTTAAAATATCAAGAACGGTCAATATATTCTATGACCATTCTTGTGCATAGATTTCATAAAATAAGAACATTCAACGTTTAATAATGCACAATAATTTATTGTGTATTATGAATGTATTGGCACTGGGTCATATGTTTTAATAACATGGGCACATTTTCGTCACACGTCTGATAATAATCCATTAAACAACAATCAGCAGGATCTTATTTGGTTAAAAATAAAAAAAAAATGCTTAAAACAATAAAAAAACATGCATAAATCATGTTGGATATATATATTTATTTTGTATATTGGTAAGTAAATGGTTAAATAAACACCATTTTATACATAATACAAAACTATAACTCTTAAAATTCTGATCTTCACAGTCAAACATTTGTATGGGGGGCATGCACAAATCTCATGAAGTTGAAGCTTATATATGTGCAAACGGTAAGAGTCACACTCACTTCTGACAGCATTTTCTGGCATACATGTTCTGGGTTATATTCGCACTGTTTAAATCTTGTTCCGTCTATATTATACTGTCTATATTTACAATTTCAATATTAATTTCATGTTTCCTACGAGATGTCACATTTACAAACCGACATGTGGTTGCATACAAATACACAAACTAAAAGTTAACTTTCTAATCCTAATTATCATTTTATCTATTATTACGTATTCTGATTTTTATTTGTGACAAACATTAACATTGATGATAATTTTTCCTCTTCGATTTTTACAGTATATTCGACCGTTTTCCATTTGAAACACACAATTAAATTTAAGCCTCCGCGTTTCCATAGCAGTTAAATTAAAATTAAAGGATGAATTTATAAATAAAAAGACAATATCAAACTAAATTAATAACTCGTAATAGGAATACATTTTATTTTTATTCATAAGAGAAACTCTAACAGCAATAAATCTGACATGACACAGCATGGGCATCCGCAAAGGGAGGGGAGGAAAGGGGGCACCTGTACCTAAGGATTATCAATTCTGCATTTCCATAATTTTAGATCCTGGCTGTTAGGACGCTGGACTCACAATCTGCTGGTCGCGGGTTCGAATCCCCGTCCCACCAAACATATTCGCCCTTTCAGCCGTGGAGGTATTATAATGTGACGGTAAATCACACTATTCGTTGGTAAAACAGTAATCCAAGAGTTGGCGGTAGGTGGTGGTGACTAGCTGCCTTCCCTCTAGTCTTTCACTACTAAATTAGGGACGGCTAGCGCAGATAGCCCTCGTGTAGTTTTGCGCGAACTTCCAATCAAACCAAACCAAAATCCTAGTTATAGCTTTGATATCATTTTCTCATCTTGCTCCCCCCCCCCTCTGTAATATATCCTGCGGACGTCCTTGTGATACAGATGTTGTTTTTCATTATATCCTAAGCATATATACGAGTTCGTTGAAGCATTTCAAGCTGTGTTCTTATTTCTTCATGCCTCAGACAGTTATAATAGGGTAGTCAACTTGTAGAATTGATTATCGTAAGAACATGGAAAGGGATAAGTTTCATACGGCAGTTACTGAGAGGGTACCTAACATTCCTATAAATTAATAACGATAATAGCGTATGTATGAAATCATATACTTACTTTAAAACATGGATATTAAACTTCGAATTAAAAACTTAAAAGAAAAATAAAAGTTATGACGCCAATTTTTCGAAATTAACTTCATTAAAACCATGAAAAAATATTACGCTGAGTCGGCGAGTACTTGCTAATCGTACCAGCACGCCAAGAAGCCAGTGGATCAATACACTCACATAATAACATTAACAGAACCTGATCTTGTTTTTTACTTCTAGGTAATGAGCACTGAGCATAAATTTCAATTAAACATTTCAAGAAGATATGCTGTTGATGACTGAAAAAAATATAACGTAAATTTTACTAGAAATTGAAACCTTTCCATAAATATATTACAAAAAATGTAAACATATCGAATCTGACTTAGTATGTGTACTCAGTCTAAAATATAATGTCTTACCGCTATGCTGGTGGCAGAACTCGATTACTTCTCGTCTTGCCCTGGGCTATCAACAAACATACCACGGTGCTCCTCACCGACTCAGTTTACAGGTTCTCCACTTAAAAAAGTAATGTTTTTCAGCGAATTTGTCAGTCATGACTCTGCACTAGTGAATCAAACGAGCTGGCTTTAGAAAGAATTCTGTCCCGCAACTGAAACGTCAAAAACACAATCTCACACAGATATAAGGCGACATCTGGCGGACAATAATTTGTACTTCTTAAAGCTATTAATTGGCACAGCAGAAATACATCAGTGAATTTTAAAACTTACGATACTCAATACACACTATTTAAAAGTACCTTTTTTGTATTGCTTTAGCACTAGGAACCAACGTGATTATACGTAGATTAAACAAAATATTTCCACATAGTTAATTCACTATTACTATGTTATTCGTTTCCAGGAACTGATACAATAAACTAAAAAAAATACTAAAGTACAGGTCTTGTATTTCACAGTATGGTGTGCTAAAATTCAAGTGAAAGTACCTTAAAATACATAAGTGCCCACCCAATAACTTGATCCACGGTACATTAAAAATGAAATTCATCGATCTTAATGCATACACCACTTACAAGATGCGTTCTCCAAACGCTGATCCGATAGCTTATTTGCATGATAATTATCGCACATTCTGAATAGCTTATACCTTATAATAAAAATTGCCCCATTCTTTTGCATAAACGATCTTAAAAAGTCGATTTGTAAACCTTCTCACTTTCAAACATAAACATTCTTAAAAACTCTAGTAACAAAATACTCGACACTCTCTGCACACGTGATTAAACAGGGTAACTTAAAACTCCTCGTCAAACGTTTATTCACTTTTAATTTTCCTATACGTATATTTTAGTGATGTTATTTAATGAGGGCACTGCATCCACAGGTGCATTATTAACGTTATTTAACAAGTTACTTCTCGAAATCAGAATGCCTACATAACTTATTGCACGTCTACCAATTTCAAAAGCATAAATTTTTTGAGCTTACTTAATTTAACATCTGAATTACAGAGCCCAATTTTACAATTAATAAAAATTAATTTCATATATTACG
>NW_013667637.1:52982-62375 GCF_000517525.1 Limulus polyphemus
GTAATATATATATATATATATATATATATATAATCAGTTATGATTCCGCTAATTCTCTTTGTCTTTAGATATAAGTAGGAAATAAAAAAGAAGAAAGATCTGTTACTGGGATATTTCCAAAAATAATAATGAGCAAAATTAAAATATGATGCTAAACCTAATGTAGTTCAGTTTTTTGGCCTCACGACAAAATTATATTGTTGGCTTCAACAAGAACTGCAGGGAATAATTGCCCATAGTGATCAAAATTAATTATATTAAATCGCAATCGTGAATTCGATTTTATTGATCGTGCTCTTTATAATAGATTAAATTGTCCTTTAGAAGACAACGAAAAAATTCCAATACTTCATCATTTTAACGCGTAACGTACTTGTGTTGCTTGAAGTATAACTGACAGAAAAACGTTTTAGATTTGTTTCTGAATTTCTGCGGAAAGCTATACAAAGGGCTATATGCGCATAGCCATCCTTAATTTTGAACTGACAGACCAGAAGGATGGCAGCTAGTCAACAGCACTCATCGTCAATTATTTATCTTTGTTTTATTTGCTTGTTGGGCTTTGCGTAAAGCCACTCGATGGCTATCTACTTGCATTAGCCATCCGTAATTTTGGAGTGACAGGCCAAAGGGAATGCAGCTAGACAACACCGCCAACTCTTGTGCTACTTACTATACTATACTTCAATAGTGGAGTTCAACGTCATAGGACAACGTCCCCACGACATGTTCATTAGGATTACAGTGGTAACAGTAGACTGGAAGAAGTACATAGCAATACTATTCCGCTTATCCACGGGAAACGTATTTCTTGAAACTAGCTAATAGCTAAAAAACGAACACTAAAATTGTCACTTCACAGTTTGGTTGAAGAGCTCTAAAGCTGTATATGCACATAAAAAACTAGATATACCATTCGAGAAACAATAAAGAAGAGGCAGTAGTAGATATTTCAGCCCTAATCACAAGACCCAATTATTTATTTAACCAAAGAGTAAATTTAATTTTGAAAGTGCTAAGCGCCTTTTTATGGCAATGGGATGCGAACCATAAATATTAGGATCCATAGTACGGAGCACGCCTGGTCCGAGAACTTGTATACATATTTATATATATAAGCATGATAAATTAGAAGTCTAAATTATGGGTTACAAATTGTAACACATTCTAAAAATTGAATACAAAGTATGTCAGTTCTGGTAAAGAAGTAAAGAAACGTAGCATGCATGTTAAATTTCTTTGAAATTAAAATTCATCTATGAATTACAAAATCAGCCAATGAATATACATTGCTTTCCAGACGTAAGTTGACGAATAATATTTTTCATTCATTTGCGCAAAAAGAAGATAGTTATATATAAAGCATGTCGGACTGAGTGTTCAATGAAAGGTAAATGTTGACTGAAATGGCTTCCATGTTATGTGCTTCATATAAAGCCCACCAGTGGCTCAGCAGTAAGTCTGAAGGCTTGTAATGCTAAAAACCGGGTTTTAAAACTCATGGTGGGCACAGCACATATAGCACATTGTGTAACTTTGCGCTTAACAACTAACAAACAAAAGCTTCATATAAAATAAGCATAATCTGCAATAAAAGCAGTGTAATAGAAAGGTCAGTACAATATTTAAATAATTGATTTATTTTTATAATATTCAGATCAATGTCTTTTTAACATACACTCACTCAAATATAAAGGGATAGGTACTTTATATTAAAACTATTTTGAATATGTAAATCACGTGACAACCACAACTGATATAAAGCTGCAGTGGAACGGTATGTATCAGAAGTACATTTTGACACTGTTTGGCGTTTCACAGGTGGTATGCTGTCACCGAAAATTGGTCGTTTTTGAGAAAAATTAATTCACTCTGCTCATAAAGGTGTGTTCATATAGGAGATTTAGAATTTCCAAGATAGGGATATCCCTGTACTTAATGGCACTGGAAAACAAAGGAATATGGATTATCTTGGGACACCAGGGCCATCCAGAAAGATACCTGCAACACATTGTACGCTAGTAGTGGTAAGGAAAGTACAGTATCTTCTAACAATCCTGAATCCACGAACACAAAGCCGTCCACTTGCCCCAGGCAACATAAATCGAGAAAAATCTCTGTATAAAAACAGGCCCAAAATAGTACGGGTTCACCAAGCAAAGGCTTCCAGTCATATCTCAAGTAGCTGGAAAATTAAACAAGTATTCATGCTATGCCATACAAATACATACCGCTGGACACAGTACCTATGGATTTATGTGCATCGGAATGTTGAAACAGGCAATTAAAATTCTCGTCCTCATACAATAGATAGTTGATGAAAAGTTTGTAGAGAGGAGAGGTGTGCTGTGACATGACAGCAATACGACTGAGTTTTTTGTCATGGAAATTACGTTGCAGGGCTATTGTAAATATGCACGGTCGTCAGACAGAGCCTGATAGTACGTGGTGTCGTGGATTGCACCCATGGGGTATGGCTCCACAGTCGTTTTAGTATACTTAATCAACCCTCTGTTTAACTACATAATACTTAACACTCAGTTACCTAATCGCTTCAACCAGCAATCTGCTAAGTAACAGTGGTTTGGAGGATATATACAGTAATACTGTTCCCCGTATCCTTGGAAAACGTATTTCCTGAAACTAGCTAAATAAAGAACACTTAGATTGCCTCTTCACGGCTTGGTTGAAGAGCTCTAAAACTGTACATGCACATAAAAAACTAGATATACCATGCGAGAAATAATAAAGAGGCAGTAGTAGAGATTTCACTTGCAATCAACACCTCCTGTGGTATTATTTATCATTTGTCATTGGTGCATCAAAACCCAGCTTCCTGACTTAAGTTATGCTTTGCAGAAACTGCATTAACACTTTTCTGATCAACTCTTAGTATACTGTTACTGTTAATTTGTTGTTTGAATGTCAAAATATGGTGTGTGGGGAGGTACCAAACAAATCACTATGGTGAGAAACAAGTCCAAAAACATTACTACTAGGGCTTACTAATAGAGACCCTTGTTACATTGTAGAATTTTGCATTTATGTGTTTTCAAGCTACTGATAAAATAAGATGAACGTGTCTGTATATGTACAAAGTTACAACGGCCTGGCATGGTCAAGTGAGAGTTGCGGGTTCGAATCCCTGTCCCACCAAAACATGCTCGCCCTTTCAGCCGTGGAAGCGTTATAATGTGACGGTAAATCCCACTATAGTTGGTAAAAGAGTAGCCCAAGAGTTAGTGATGACTGACTGCCTTCCCTCTAGGGACGGCTAGCGCAGATAGTCCTCGTGTAGCTTTTAGCGAAATTCAAAACAAACAAAGAAAGTTACATTACGAATAAATATTTTTATTCACAGGCGAAATCACAACACACGGGATTTTCCAATATGCCCCTACCCTCCATCCATAATAACTTTGTTCAACATAAAATAACATCCTGAAGTATTGTAATGTTTCAGTATAACGTCCTTAGGGTTCGCACCTTAAGCTGCAAGTACGAGAGTACAATACACGAAATTTGGTTACATATTCGAATAAACCAAATTAATTTTAAAAACAAACATTTGATGTTGCCTTGAGAAAGCATCTTTTCATTTTACTTTAGGGACACAAATCAGGAAGATTTGACGGTAGTCTCACAACTGTTTGGTTTGTATTGAATTTCGCACAAATCTACACGAGGGCTATCTGCGCTAGCCGTCCCTAATTTAGCAGTGTAAGACTAGAGGGAAGGCAGCTAGTCATCACCACCTACCGCCAACTCTTGGGTTACTCTTTTACTAAAGAATAGTGGAATTTACCGTAACATTATAACGTCTCCACGGCTGAAAGGGCGAATATGTTTGGTGGGACGGGGATTTGAATCCGCGAACCGCAGATTGCGAGTCAACTCACAACTGTGATTGTCCTTGTAAGTCTGAATGTGATAAACCAATAATAATGTTAAATGCGTATTTGACTAAGACAGCAATATTTTCCATGAGGTTTTAATCTACCAAATATATATTTGAGGACATTTTTAGATGTAACATATGTATGGCACGTGGTTCAATCATGCATTCGGTGCAAAGTTTGTTTGTGAAATCAATCAAAATCATACCTTAAAACTCAAACACAATGGTGAAAAAAAATTAATGGACGATGCTCTACCATTTTGATGTCCGAAATGCGTATTGTTTGTATGTTTTTAATTATGCACAAAGCTACACAAGGGCTATTTGGGCTCTGCCCACCACGAGTATCGAAACCCGGATTGTAAGTCCGCAGACATACCGCTGTGCCACTGGGGGGCCCAAAGTGCGTAATGGGAAATAAATTATAGGAGGCGCTCTACAATTTTAATGTCTGAACTGTGTAATAGGGGAAAAAAATTAAAAGAAACGCTCTACCATTTTGATGTTTTAACTATGTAATGGAGAGAAGAAATTAAAGAAGACGCTCTAACATTTGATGTTTGAAATGTGTAAAAGGGAAAGAAATTAAAGAAGGCGCTCTACCATTTTCATGTTTGACATGTGTAATGGGGGAAAGAAATTAAAGAAAACGCTCTACCATTTTGATGTCTGAAATGTATAATGGGGAAAGAAATTAAAGAAGGCGTTCTACCATTTTGATGCTTGAAATGCGTAATGGGGAAGAAATTATAAGAGGCGCTCTACCATTTTGATGTCTGAAATTTGTAATGGGGGGAAATAAATTAGAGAAGGCTTTCTAACATTTTGATGTCTGAAATGTGTAATAGGGGAAAGAAATTAAAGAAGGCGCTCTACCATTTTCATGTTTGAGATGTGAAATGGGGAAAGAAATTAAAGAAGGTGTTCTATCATTTTGATGTCTGAATCTGTAATGAGGAAGAAATTATAAGAGGCGCTATACCATTTTGATGTCTGAAATGTGTAATAGCCTCTTATAATTTTTTCCCCATTACACATTTCAAACATCAAAATGGTAGAGCGCCTTCTTTAATTTCTTTCTGCTATTACAGATTTCAGACATCAAAATGGTAGAGCGTTTTCTTCAATTTCTTTTCCCGTTCTACCATTTTGATATTTGAAATGTGTTATATCACTTTTTTTTTCCGCGTAAGCAGTAATAAGCAAAATTGAGGTTAAAGCTAGCAAACAAGCAGACACCAAAGTTGGCAGGCGACTACATCATAGGTAGATATTTATTGGTAGCTCTTTCATTGTATAATTAGACACACGAGCTGTTATGCCTGCACTCTGCATAAACTTCTTATATAATGAACCTGTAGTTTATCTACGCTTGAATACTCCACATGTACAAAGTGGCTGCACAAACCGAAGATATATCAGCCTCGACAACAACTGTCAAAGTAAATGCTGCCACTTTATAACAAGAAGCGTCATCAATCTTGTTTCACATTCAGATTACCTCCATCACAAGCAGAAAAATCAATATTTCGCTCAAGTACACTTGTATCTCAATCCTAGTGTTCCGTGCGTTTCTTGGCAAAACCGCTATATCATGGCAGTTTTATGCACAAGTGTATGTTTCAGCTATACTTAACCTTATGAAGGGCGCTTTAAAGGTTAAATAGAATTATATACTCCTTCTAACATAATAAATATTGTGTGTGTTCTTTCATTCCTCAGATATACAGAAGGTCGAGTACGTTAAAATGATTTTGAATATGCAAGTCACGTGACAACTACAACTAATAAAAGTTGAAATAGATCGGAATAAACCAGAGCTACGTTTTGACATTGTTTGTAGCGTGATACCACCGAAAACTGATCGCTTCTAGGGAGGGTCAGTTCTTTCTGCCACGCAATAATCATACACTCAGATCTTAAATATATGTTCAGATAGGGGATGATTTAGAATTTTTTTAGATGAGGATATTTCTTTTTCTTAGTGGCATTGAAAAAACAAAGAAATGTAGATCAGCTCCGGGAAGCAGGACCATCTAAAAAAGAGATCTACAACAAGTCGTACTACAGCCATGGTAAGCAAAGTACTGAGTCTTCTAACAGATGAGAATTCACGAACACATAGATCATTGGTAAAAAGACATCTACGTGCTCCAGGCAACAATACATTAAATAGTCAAAAAGAATATCCTTCTGGATAGAAAGCCAACATGGAATGTATTCACCAAGATAAAGCTTCCAGTTCAATCATCGCATACCTAAGCAGCTGGAGAATTATTAAATGGATATTCATGCTACTCCATATGAAGGCAAACCGGTCAAGTCACAAGATGCATCACCTATGGATTTCTGTGCAACCAAACTGTTACAGAGTGCTGGGAAAACACTGTCCTCATACATTTGATGTATATGGAACACAACAAAGAGGGGGCGTGCGCCTTACGACAGAGCTACTTGCAGTGGAAACTGCTTTGTAAGGCCATTGTCAAGAGATAGTTAGAGCACGATCAAACATGGCGAAATGGACTGTAATGGTTTAGGAAAGCTCCAAGATGGTTTAATATATCGTATTCAGCCTCTGTAAACTTTGGCTTAGAGAGTTAGCTTCGTTCTTGTTCATCTGTCTAAAAGCACAAATGCCCATATGAATAATCTATTTTAGTCGAAATCTCCCCCCCCCCCTCTCTCTATATATATATATATGATATAGTCAGATAAAATAACACTAATGATACTCAAAACTTTTAGCACGAGTAGTAAATATTAATGCATGCCCGTAATTGAATGTTACTGCCATACGAGTCGAATAACCGAAAACTGTTTTAGCTTTTTCTGTGTCATGTTACTTTTAGAGACACTATCGAAATATTCTTCTTTCAAGAATTCTAGGTTCAAAATGACGTACTTGCGTGTACACCACACATTACGAATTAGAGGTTATAAAAGTCTGGCGCAAAAAACAAAGCAAATTATTACGTGGAAAAAGAGTGCATATAGTTATAATAATCCATGGTAAAGTTCAGAAATACTAAAACAAACGAATTTTTATTCTTTATACGCCTCCCGACTATTCTTATTACGTCAATATTAAATATGAGAATTCCATATCTATAGCTGAATCCACATTATCATGCTTGGCCACGCAGCTGCTTGGAATATTTAACCACCACTTCATGTAGCTTCAATAATTTCCAAAGAACAAAAAAAGGTTTTAACCCTCGTCCAAGCCGATCGGCTCAGTTCCCTAAATGGTTTAATTCTTTGTCGTTTGTGATATCCTGACTACTACGTTTTATGAAACTCTCAAAAAGATATGACTTAATTTTCTGTTACAGAAAACGTTTATAAACATTGGCTTGATGAACTCTGGTATCAGGCGAAATGCCTTGTCAGCACTGGATATGGCAGATGCAGTGTGGTTGAGATATTGTAACATGTTCTCCTTTGCTTTCGCTAGTGGGTTCTTAGAATTTCTGTAAACGTTATAAAGGCAAAATGTGGTATCAATGTTTTCCTACGACACTATCTCAAGGTACCGTATACTCCAAGTGAAAATGTGTTGACATAAAATTAAAATTTACCTATTTTTCTATTAACCATAAAATCAGTAAGAAACATCTTTGAGATTTCAAATCTTCAGCATTCAATTTTCCAACAATATTTTTTTTCACTCGTGAAAAGTAAGTATATTGTAAACCAATCAGAGGCTGTAAATGAAAATATTGTATGCAAAATATTTTTTTACCTCGCTACTTCATTTGCGAACATAACAGACCTTTCCAAGTATAGACAAACTGTTACTTACAATAATCCTCCACTAAAAACCGAATTTCGATTCCCAAAGTGAGCAGAGCAATTGTAGCCCACTGTGTAGCTTTGTGTTTAACTACAAACAATAATTTTAATCAAAATTTAACTAACATGTGTAACAGAAGTCAAAACATTTTGTTTATGCAAACGTCTGAAATTAATTTCACTTTACATTTTATTTTTATATGCAAGCAATAAATCTGCCACATTTTCAACTTACAGCAGTTAACTACATTTCCAAGTAAAAATAACCCAATACATATGTAAGCAACTCCCTTCCCGACACAGTGTCTACTTTGACCGGAAAGCTATGGTCTAATCAAAATTTAGATTAATAATAAACTAAATACTACATATATTATATCAATTAATGCATTCCTATACTTTTGACTACAAATAACAATAACATTCCCCAAACATTTTGTATGGAATTAAAGTAATATTTTACGGTAAAATGTGTGCAGAATTGTTAACATTTCCAAACAGAAGGACTTTGTCCCAATTTACACGTAGTATGTTTGAAGTTTAAATTCATTAGCTGAAAGTCTTCTTCCTGCAGTAAATGTTCACCTGCATATATGTACATAATTACAAAGTTTAATCAAGATTATGACGTTTCAAAGTTTTGTGAATGTTTTCGTGCTAAAACAGTGAATAATTTGTTACACATTTTATTACTGGATATTAATTGAATGAAACTACTATTACATGACGCAATGAAAATCCGCCTTGATTTTTACGGCTTTTCTGAGAGCGCATGATTAAAAGGCTCGCAGAAATTAAGAAAAACTGTCACAATTTGTGTTTATAACATACCTTAAAACGTTTAATATTAATACTACCCCTTTGCAGAAATTTCTTCTTGTTAGGCCACCAACCAAGTTCGGTACTTTCAAAATTAGATAGTGAAGAACAAAGTAATAAGGTTAGTGCAAAATCGATTACAAATAATGCAAAAACTTTATAATAGAATTGAAATACGCGATTCCTTTCTGGTATTTTTAGTTTCTGTGATATTTAGTTGTTTGGTGCCTACAGTTCCGATAGGAATTATCTTGCAGGAACTTCTCTATTCATAGTATCTAGTAATTGCTGACGACTTTTGTATTGTTCTTCCGCGGTTGCCTGGATTTTTATTGAATTTTCGAGCTAAGTTACACAAAGGACTATTTATGCATATCTATTCCTAACTTGTAACTGACTGACAAGAGGAAAGGCAATTAGTCAAAAGCACTCGCCGCAAACTCTGAAGTTTAGAATAAATTTGATCACATGTATTTTTTTTTTTATATTTCAAAACAGTATTTCTCGATACATTAATTATACTAAGGAAGAAACGTATACTGAATATGCAGTTGTGCATCAGTCAGTTTCTCAGGCCTAAGCACTCAATAGAAGAATCATTCGGTTTCCTTCTACAATTTGACGGTTGAGAGTAGAACTACGAGCATAATAACTATGTACACGTAGATCTAAGTTCTATGTAGCAAATAATTTCATCGGACGACTTCAGTTAAACAAAAATAAACTATCGATATATAAATATTTATTATGCGTTTGTAAATAAAGAGACCGTATTTTTTTATCTAATAAACAAATTAATCTGCACTCTGCATATATATTGTTACGTCTCCGTTTGTTAATTGATTTTTCCGTAACTTCGTTCCAACGAAACTTTAACGACA
>NW_013667637.1:63375-65784 GCF_000517525.1 Limulus polyphemus
ACTTAATAAATCTGGTTTATTCTTTCCGAATATAACTCTGCGATATACTTAATCTCAATACTCGCGCTAAAACAACACTGTAAAGAACGAACGTTAACTTCAACAATACCCTGTGACTGCAGTTCAATTACTCACTATCTATACACACATTACATTATCTTCTCGCATCACGTTGTCCCCTCTTATATATACCCGCCTACCCTATCTAGTAAATACTAGAGCATTCATGAAAAAACAAGATAGTTCTAGAAAATAGAGGGCGCCACACCAGTCACGTGACCTCGATGACGCAACAATATTTACTAGCAGAGACTCGCAAACATTTGCGGTCAAATTAGTATCTTTATTGCAATAATACTTCTGTAAATACAAGATTTCTAGAATAATACAAATTAATTCTAATCGCACAAACCGAAATCTGAAGTGTACTTGTCTTAGGCCTAACATTAGTTAAACCTTTATCAAGTAAGGCCAATATTCGATAACGAGATAAATTAACACTAACTTGTGTACGTTTTCTTTAGTTTAGTTAGAGCTAAACTTTACCGTCTTAATACTATCAACAATTAAACTTATAATGTTATTCTACAGCTTAACGTTAAGCCTTTCTAAAAACTTTTATAAGCTGTTAATATGTTGTACAAAATGTCTTCTAAAGTATAGTTACTGTCGTCGAAATTAAGTGCGCGCATATGCGTATTTAGAAACTAAAGTGCGCGCGCATTTTCAGGCCAGACAAAAGTGAGTGTTATTATAACATACACATAGCACCAGACCTTTCCAGGTCACGAACAACAACATTACCAAACACTGATCCCGACAGATAGTTGCTTAAATTCATATACCGCAGTCACGAAAAAGACTAGTTTCCATATGTCGCTTACAAATAACTGTGTTCTCTGAAAAATTATAATATAAAATTCGTATACCTCACTCATGAAAAGCGAGTTTACAGATGTCCTTAGAAATAAATATGAAATTAAAAAGTTCAGGACATATCGCCCACGAACTCGATAAATAAAACATTGCTATAGCATACAATAATATTTTAATTACGATAACTTACCAAATATAACTCAAAACCAATTATACATACACAGGAGTGAAGAAAACAAATGTTAAGAACTTGACCACGCCCTTTACAATGATAGGCGGACTTTCTTCCTCATAATTTTATTAACGGTATAAATGGTTCACTTCCTTTTGTCCAGACAAGAACTACACTTACACAGTATCATTAAATCCTTCAATAAATCGTTTCTTTTTCTTCTTTTATTACAACATAAGCAACTTGACATTTTTTTCACAGTTTTCTCACTCGCGTTATTAGCCTGAAAAAATATTTCCTTTCTTAAACATGTATATATCAAAAAAGCTAGCCCAGCACGTGACGAATACAAAAGTACAATTAAACCAGGATACATTTGCTTAAAAATATTCGCGCAAAGCTACACAAAAGATTATATGTGCACAGCCGTCCCTAATTTTGTACTGATAAGCTAGAGGTAAGGCAGCTAGTCAAAAACATCCACCGCAAACTTTTTTTGACAGAGTTAAAAAGAAAAGAAAAAGGGATTTGACTATCCATCTTACAGCACATCCAAAGCCCCAAGTGCAGAGGGCGTTTATGGAGCAACAGGTCGCGAACCATGAATCCCTCGGATTAAAGCGATATCACTTGTTTTTACTACAAACGAATAATACAAAATGCATCACCCAATTAATCTTGGAAAGTATTTTAGTCAATAAAAATTCATCAAAACCAGATTTGTGACCTACATAAACTTGTTATTTACTAGATTAATCTGGGCAAAATAGCAATACAATGTGACATAATAAATATTCTAATCACGGTACTACATACCTGTGGCTATGATACTGGAAACTATACTATTTCTCTAATTATTATTTTTTTTTAGATTTATAACATCACGTGTGGCTAATTCACTTAAAACAGTATAGATTTACCACATCACGTGTGGCTAATTCACTTACAACAGTATAGATTTACCACATCACGTGTGGCTATTCACTTAAAACAGTATACATTTATCACATCACGTGTGGCTATTCACTTAAAACAGTATAGATTTATCACATCACGTATGGCTATTTACTTAAAACAGTATAGATTTATCACATCACGTGTGGCTATTCACTTAAAACAGTATAGATTTACCACATCACGTATGGCTATTTACTTAAAACAGTATAGATTTATCACATCACGTGTGGCTATTCACTTAAAACAGTATAGATTTATCACATCACGTATGGCTATTTACTTAAAACAGTATAGATTTTATCACATCACGTGTGACTATTCACTTAAAACAGTATAGATTTATCACATCACGTATGGCTATTTACTTAAAACAGTATAGATTTATCACATCACGTGTGGCTATT
>NW_013667637.1:66532-72265 GCF_000517525.1 Limulus polyphemus
AAATGTTCTGTATATATATCATCTATTGTTTGTTTTATAGTTAAGCACAAGGCTACACAATGGGTTTTCTATGCTCTGCCCACAACGGGAATCGAAATCTGATTTATAGCGTTATAAGCCCCCTACTTATCGCTAAGCTACCGGATGGGGCTGTACTTTTTTATTAACGAATGTATGTGCTCACTATACCTACACATATCACACACACTGCGAAACTACCTTGAAAAAATGCAATTAAACATATAATCGAACAGTGGGACAGAATATTAAACCTAAAATTAACAGGCAAGCAAAAAGAAAAAGGCTGAATTAATTAAAAGACTACCAGAAACGTCTAACAACTTAACCACAACGAGACAATCGTAGTAGATGTAACAAAATAGTAAAAACCCCACGACATGTAGAGACCATACTTGAATTCGACTGCACATGTTCTCGTCCAAAGTCTGATAAACATTATTCCAAACTATGTCAGCAGAACATGATAAACATTCTTCCAAACTATGTCAGCAGAACATGATAAACATTCTTCCAAACTATGTCAGCAGAACATGATAAACATTCTTCCAATATATGTCAGCGGAACATGATAAACATTCTTCCAATGTATGTCAGCGGAACATGATAAACATTCTTCCAATGTATGTCAACAGAACATGATAAACATTCTTCCAAACTAAGTCAGCAGAACATGATAAACATTCTTCCAATGTATGTCAACAGAACATGATAAACATTCTTCCAATGTATGTCAACAGAACATGATAAACATTCTTCAAAACTATGTCAACAGAACATGATAAACATTATTCAAAACTATGTCAACAGAACATGATAAACATTCTTCCAAACTATGTAAGCTGAACATGATAATCATTCTTCCAAACTATGTCAGCAGAATAAGGACTCCAAAGATACACGCACGGGGCAAGATCCTGTGTATATAATACCTAAATTCATTTTCACATACACAGATAGTATTTGCATAGCCCAAAGTACACATAAATGTGTCTTACACAAAGTATGCACAAAAAGTACAGTGGGTGAAACAACATGACTGAAGGTCTGATGAGACACAATTCTAAATATTTTCAAGACAATAAACATTAAAATATCCATTCTACAAACAAGACAATTTTTTTCTCGAAGTTTCTCTCTTCGAATCTTACTATAATAGTGGTTTTCAATGGCTCTCTGTTCTAAAAAAAGATACGTATAAAAAAGTAACAATCAAATGTATGTTTGGTTTTAAATATTCATACAAAGTTAATCAAAATATATTTACGCCAGCTGTCTGTAATTTTGAATTGATAAACTAAAATGGAAAGCAGCTAGTTAACAGCAACCACTACCAACTTTTGTCTAACCGAATAATGGGATTTAAACATCACATTAATAGTGCATCCATAACCACAAAGTTTGAAGTGCATTTCTGCAACAATGGTATGTTAACCATGATCCTTTAGATGGTAAGTCCAAATGCACTAACCACTAGGCCAATGGTTCCCAACCTGGGGTACCTAGACCCCTGAGGGGGAGGGGGCGCGAAAGTAATAACATCTCATTAAACAAGCAAGATTTTTTAATACTGCTATTCTTTTTAATTGTACATTTAGTACTATGTCTTTTATTTGATAGTGAAAATGAGAAAACGAATTAAAAATATTAGTTAATAATTTGTTGTTAACAGTTTGTCGAGTAGAACGGAATATTTCAAAAACATGGGGTCTGTGAGGGAAAAAATAAAAAAAAGGGGTCCTTGGTGGTGAAAAGGTTGGGAACCAGTACACTAGGCCATGCTCGGTCCCATTTTAACTTAACCGAATCTAATGTTTAAATTGTGAAACTAAAATATTTAGAGGAACCAGGTGCATAAAGTTATAAACACTATATTTTAACTTGTTCGTTGGCACTACTTAAGAGTTCCATCAGAGAGAAACAAAATCATAAAGTTATGGTAATTCTGTATCTGATGTACAATTCATGAAAACTATTGAAATTTCATACATAAATATTACTCATATAGGCAACATATACATCATTTTGCTGCTCAACAATCCATCACAGGTCAATAGAAATATATAAGTGTTTAAGTTAATAGCTTACAGTATTTATCTACTGGTTCAATTAAAAACTTTTTTATACAGCTTAATATTATGTAAACATAAAAAATATATATTTAGGTACACCTGTATAGAAATCTATTGAATCACTCCAAAGAGTTATGTGATTTCCTAAAAAAAAATGAGTCAATCTCAGCCCTTATATAGTTTGAGAAGATACCACACAAGTGCAGAGTCACTCAAAATAAAATAGCAGATATGTTTGTTTGTTTTGAATTTCGCACAAAGCTACACGAGGGCTATCTGCGCTAGCCGTCCCTAATTTAGCAGTGTAAGACTAGAGGGAAGGCAGCTAGTCATCACCACACACCGCCAACTCTTGGGCTACTCTTTTACCAACAAATAGTGGGATTGACCGTCACATTATGATGCCCCAACGGCTGAAAGGGCGAGCATGTTTGGTGGGACTGGGATTCGAACCCTCAGATTGCTAGTCGAGCGCCCTAACCACCTGACCATGCCGGGCCAAAATAGTAGGAAATACGAATATATCACGACGATTTTTATGTACTTTGTACTCCTTAAGTTTATTGGAGATTTTCCTGCCCACCACAGGTATCGAAACCAGGATTCTAGCGTTGTAGTCCGCAGACATACCGCTGTGCCACTGGGGGGCAACAAATACAAATTACAAGTGGATTTAGTATTATTATAAAACTGATACATATTTATTTTCAAAACTTCTTACTAATTATTTGAAATTTCTTTGGACTTTGTGCCTATAGATCAGGTTAGTATGCAAATCTTACTCTAGATTTGTTTGTCGGTGTTTAAAAACTAGAAGTTAGTTATATATACAATTTGGTGCAAAGAATGAAAACGAAATGCAGTTGTAGAATTAATGTTTTATGAATATAAATAGTTGTCCAAAATACGCCAGTAATGACTGAGAGTACGTAGACTATATCTATACCCCATGCAATGAAAGAGGAAACTGGAAAACCCTCCTCAGTAACCGTAGTGGCCACCTCCCACTGACTGATCTATAGTTATCCATCAATGGAACTATGAAATCTATGCATTTTAAAATAATAACTTCTTGGCACACCCCAAATCACTCCCAGTTGACTAAAACATATTTTTCCAAATGGGAAAGCTTAGGAGTTAAAGGACAAACAAACAGACTTCTCTCAAATTACAGTAGGATGCTAAATTATGTTCTTAAACTTTTCTTGAAGAGGGTTTCTTATCATATAGGCATATTTTAATTACCATATAATTTTTCATTAAAGAAACTTTTTCATTATAGAAACTTAAGTATTACGTATCAAAGTCATCATACTGAAGCATCCACGCAAAAACCTGGAGAAAAGAATTATGCTTAACCATGAGAAATTGGTAAAAACAGTTAATTTGTTTGTTTGTTTTGAATTTCGTGCAAAGCTACACGAGGGCTATCTGCGCTAGCCATCCCTAATTTAGCAGTGAAAGACTAGAGAAAAGGTAGCTAGTCATCACCACCCACCGCCAACTCTTGAGCTACTATTTTACTAACGAATGGTAAGATTGGCCGTCACATTAGAACGCCCCACTGGCTAAAAGGACGAGCATGTTTGTTGGTACGAACCCGCAGATTGAAAGTCGAGTGCCCTAACCACCTGGCCATGCCAGACCTAAAAATAAAAAAAGTTAAAAAATAAAAACAAATTAAGTACATTCCAACTTAGATGGTCCGCGGAACAGTACGTTGACATTTGTGGCCTCTTGGCAGATGCCTCTTTGTCAGCTAAAAAAAAACACTCTTGAGTACCCACTTGGGGAACCTGTACCATCAGAAATGATAACAAGGTGTCTAGAGTTCATCCACTAGATTATAATTAGCTGTAATTTCTAAAGCTCATGCTTTCGAACGGGGCTTACGATCTCACCTAACAGAATAAATTTCACACAATTCGTAAATTATAAATTAAATATGAGTACCCCATTCCCCTAACATGTATATCTTCATATTTGAGTATTGTAGCTCTTGTTCAAATTTTTTAGTTGTTTAGCAATATTTTACAACGTGTTACAAGTTACATATAAGCTATAAATCAATAACTTTAAATAACTATAAATCAATCGTGTTAACTCTAATATTATCTTACAGAAAATCGAGTACAGTTTTAAGATGATATTTATTCGTAAGATCAAGCATAACTCTTATAATGAGCATGTGTGATGACATACTTTTCTACAAATGGAAACTGCACAAACAACAGAATCACCAGATAAAATTATAATATTTAGAAAAGCTTGAAACCCCAAAAAACATACTTTTATAATCCAAAACTAGCAACTCTGAAATCTAAACTACAAAACCTGCAGTGGTGAAACCTAAACCAAGCTTCTTGCATCGTAGGTATTGTCTGGCGCACTGATTTACCTTAGAGTAATCGGGTAGGTTCCGAAGAATAACAAGATGTCCGCAAAATAATGTACTACAGAGCAAATATGAATTATTTGATCTAATAGCAAAAAAAAATAAAGACTGGACACAATGTGGAACATAGTGAAATATTCTTTATTATATACAAAGAACAATCAAAGTTTAGACAAGTGTATCTTCGGATGCCTTTACTAGACAGAGCTCTAATGAATATGTTTAATCTATCAAGAACCTGTTTCAAATCCGAATCTGTTCCAAACTGGGTAAACATGGCATTATATAAGTAAAACAATAACAGCATTCTTTTCAAGAAGTGAGTGCTACCCACTTGGCTGTTGGGAACTCTCAGTGCAAAATAAAGCAGGTTGTATCTCGAGGTATCATCTGACTCGCCAGTAAAAAATAGCATTGTCTATTTCTATCTGCATGGTCCATTCAACAGAAACCGTCCCATGAAATATCCTATTTTAATGGCCAACTTCAGTAGGTTACTAAGGCAAGAGGAGTTTAGTGGCTCTCTTGACCGACATTCTATACAGACTACATCCTCAGTATGCATTCACTTCTGATGACCATTAAATTCCAACGCCTTAAATGACCTTCCCATAGCTTAAACCTGGCTGAAAGCATTCTAAAAACACAGGAAAGATACTGCCCTGTCGGTTTTGTTATCCGGGAGATGCCAATGTTGCCTCCAGCATCAAAACCTTTAACTGCAGCTGATATAAACGTCGGAACCTTCATGTCGACGGCCACAGAATATTTTACATCGTTAGCTTAGTATATGGATTTAGGACTATCTTAAACATACCATATTAACTTTTACCAAGGTGTGGTATTTCTTACTTAGACATGGGCTATTGAAGGTAGACCTTTAAATTATAAATGGCTGAATAAAGTTAAAGATATAATCTATAAATGCATTAAATATCTAAAGAAATTCTATATTAACATGGAATCAGTTTTGAATAAGAAGTGACGAAGTGTTTAGATTCCTTACATAGTAGATAAACTCTCCCAGAGAAAGCAGTTAACTTTGTTTTCATTTGACAAAAAAAAAAAAAAAAACATTTCACCGGGTTTCACTTTAAAAACAATTAAGCCTTCAAGTAACGAGATAAACAAACACGTCAGAACAGACAAAAACAGTTTCATACAATTTTTTTGAGACTTTGGTTTGCATTCTGTAAAACCCAATGAGGTAATTCTTAAAGTATTTTGAATTCCCAAACTACATAAAAC
>NW_013667637.1:72584-73911 GCF_000517525.1 Limulus polyphemus
GTTTTATGTAGTTTGGGAATTCAAAATACTTTAAGAATTACCTCATTGGGTTTTACAGAATGCAAACCAAAGTCTCAAAAAAATTGTATGAAACTGTTTTTGTCTGTTCTGACGTGTTTGTTTATCTCGTTACTTGAAGGCTTAATTGTTTTTAAAGTGAAACCCGGTGAAATGTTTTTTTTTTTTTTTTAAAAGGAAGAAGTAAACTAACTAAAACATGTCTCTCAAATACATCATTATAATTATAATAAGGGAATAATTATATTCCATTATAATACATTTGTGTTCAAAGGTTATAATTGATATATTTAAAAGAATAGAACTATAAATATAATGACAAATCACATACTAGAAAATTATACCTGCATTATGAATAGAGGTTAGGCCTATATCACAATTGTGGTATTTTTAAATAACACTGATTACTATTAAGAGTGACAAAATACGTCTGCAAAATAATGGGAGATTCGTAAATAATTCTCATGTTTCACACACGATATATGTACTGAAAATATTTCACTACTTAAATAATGTTTGGTTGGAGAGGGGGGATATCGATGGGATTGAACTCTCGACTTCCCGCATACAAGCATGTGCTGTGCCACATGAGCCAAAGCCTAAAACTTTTTTTTTTCACACATATGTAGCATTATTAAAAGTGTAAAAACATGGAATGGCTATCAGTGAAATATACCTCTGTACACAACATTTCTTATATTTTTATAGCACCTTGTCTTTCTGGTTCATCGCCATCTTTGACTAAGATTTTGATATTTTAACCTTTATCAAACTATTGATAATGGTTATAAAATAGTAAAATTTTGAAATTCTGGTATCAAGAAATGTAAAACTGTTTTTGTTTATCGCAATTTCATTTATTATCCTTTTTCCTTTCATAATGGTACCAACTCTTTTTTTTTACACTCCCCTAAATTATTAACAAAGCGTCGTATCCATTACCACCAATAACAAGAAATTGTGTAATATTTTATTCCCTTAGCGGGTAGATTCGTTCTTCGCGAACGAAGCGTATTTAAACTTTAGGCTCAGTTGTCGATTTTCAGGTGCCTGTTGAATTTGTATGGAAGTGTAATGGTATTACGTTATTTATAAGCCACGGAAAGGTAAAAAATATATGTGTGTGTTTATGTTATTGAAGTAATTGTCTTTAAAGTTAATGTTATAAACTTTGTAGTTTTGCACTCGTATACAGCAATGCACGCATAAACGCACAGACTGGCGCATATTGTTCTTTTAATAATGTTGCGTCAGCGAGGTCATGTGACTATATCACGCCACTCTTTATCTCGAACCTTCGTGAATTATC
>NW_013667637.1:74891-81669 GCF_000517525.1 Limulus polyphemus
CAATCCGTGGATGGATTTGCTGAGACCCAAAGCAACATAGCTGCTTCCATGGACTCCACCAATCCCAGTGTTAGGCTGGCTCTGGTTGACTTGGGAATGGGCATTAGGTCCAGGTCAACAAATGTGAAATCCTAAGCTTTTTGGCCTTCTTAGTTTCCACATATAGAGCACTAACTTCAGTATCAAGCACACTAATGGCTATCTTAAATAAGACAGCCAGAAGGATTAATAATTTAATATTAAGTAACAAAAGTCATGATTGAAAACAAAAGGTCAAACAAATTCCAAATGGACAGAAGCTCAATTATGTGTGTAGGTTATAAAATGTAACTATCAAAGTACAAAAATACCTATTCTGAAATCAATTTCAGACACAGAGTAATAAAACTACCATATTAGACAAGTGACATTTCTATAGCCTTTTTATGGGCTCACAACTCTGTAGAACATGTACTCCTAATACCTGTTTTATTGGTTCTCTGCTTGACCAGCACATGTAGCTGTGCTGCCTAATTCTACCCTTCCCATGGAAACAGGCAACACAGCTTACTCTCTGACCCAGTCTCATTCCTTCCATTACCATATGTTTGTTACATGAAAAAAAGCTTTCAGGTTGCAATGAGAAAGAAATGGAGGTTGAGAATACAGAAACTAGTTCCTACACAAATGAGCTGACCTAGGTTAGTGGAAACTAACCCCTAACTTCTGACCATGAGGATTGGAAAACACATCATCTCTCTCTTGGGACTTATTCCACATCTGAGTACCATCCAGATGCAATTAGTTTCACCATATGGGTATTACTTTCCACCCTCAACAGCACACTATCTGCATGACTCAAATAATTATTATAACCATATAAAACACTGGACACACCAAGACTACATATGTTGCAATATTCAAGCTACTTTCAGTGAATTTAATCTACTATTTATATATATATCTACCTACTTCCAAATAGTTTGACTAGATACAACTGAAATATATTGCAAAACTCTTAGTAAAAAAACACTATGTAAAATTGTTTTTTCTCAGACATAGTGCAAATTTCTCCATTAGTCTTATCTCTTCCAAGAAAATTCACTACCTGCCAAACATTTCTGTATAAACCTTAATACATTTTCTCAATATTATTAACGAAAAATAACAGGTGAACTGTTTCTTTCAATAATACCTCTCAGGTCAGTAATCACAGTTAACTTCTTGTGATGGAACTTTAACATTCTGATCAACCTATATTTCTAGTCACATGTTGCTTAACAGTTGTGTTATTTGTGTTTTTTATCAACTTACTGTTATGAAACTCCCATGAACGACATATAATGTTCGTGTGTGTGTGTGTGTGTGTGTTGTGTGTGTGTGTGTGTGTGTGTGTGTGTGTGTGTATAGCTAGGCCATTAGTGGAATTTGCTAATTAAGTAACTGAAAGGATATTTAATTGCTTACATTTAACTAATCAATTATTCTTACAAAACTTGGGCAGTTGGAAAGAAACTATAGTAGTAACACTACTCAACTAAGCTGAACAACACTGAATTGAAAAAAACAAGAAATCATAATGGTAAAACTTTGATTAGTAGGGTTGTTGAAATAATCAGAAACACTAATTTCAATTAGTTATTTTCATGAAAATAATTGATTTAATCATAACTTAGATTGATTATTTTACATGATAGTAATCGATGTAATAGATGCTCATATATATAATCCAGTTAATTGCCCAGCTCTAAATGTGTGCAAGACAACACACACATATATATATATGTATCACCTTTACATATTGTCACATACATCAATAACTTATAAGGGACTGCCCCTAGTAATATGTAATGTGCTGCCATCTATAAACTGTCAAACTCAACAGGTTTTTCTTTTCAGGCATCACAAAATAAGTAATCAATGGCAGAAATCAGCTAATATTCATGCTGTTAGTATTGTATCTATGTATCAACATATACTCAGAAGAAATGCAACTATCTTATTGGATGTAAAGCGATATACACAGTTAAGGGTATTAAAGAGAATCTAATGAGAATTGTACAGTATATTCCATTGAACTTCTACCACTCAGCTAGAATGAGGTAAATGATTCCTTCAAAACTTCACCTGCTGTTCTGCTTCAAAAAATAACTCTGTAGCTTAGAAAGAAAGGTTTGCCATTTCAACCATTTTCCCACCTCATAACTATCGTAGCTTAACAAAGTTGATCAGCTGTCACCTAATATCCTATAAATATCTCTTATTCTCAAAACAGCTTGGAAAGCAAGAGTTGCTAAACTCCTTTGGTATCGTCAATCTCGTGATCAATAAACTGTCCTGTTCCTGATGATCTAGCAGCTATCGCTAAATATATAACAGATATCTCTAAATACTATTCTGCACAACAGCTTAAACATGGAGATCACAACACCCTTTTGGCCGAGTTTCCTTCAAACCTCTCAGTACTGTCTTCAGTTTGCAAGTTGTTGATATACTAGGTATTATATCTACTCACTCCAGCTACTCAACTTATGATAATCAAGTGGTAGTCATAAAATTCAGTCCAACTTGTCAGACAGTACCACCTAATACTACTTCATTTCAGTCAGTTATCCAACAATCAGTGACTGTGTAAGCTCTGATGATTAACCAGTCCTAGCCCTATTGAACATTAGTCCTTCATAGGAACTTCAGCTGACAATTGGAGCAGTCACTTGCCTTTAGATCCATTGCTTCCTCATCTGGTTCATCATGAATAACTAGATAAATACTTTAAGCTCTTTCCTCCTTATCTTCTGGGTCCAGGTGAGATAAACAGTGCTCTCATTCTCCTCCGACACATTGGTCTCTACCTCTGGTTTCTGATCAAGACAGTGCATGAGAAGCTCATTGTTAGTATACGGGTGCAGCTGGCCAGCATGTGTTATGTGTTATTATATGCCTCTCAACTGCTATAACTCGTACATTAATGAATCAACTCAGAGCACAAGAAAAGATTCTATCTAGCTGCGTGGAACCAAACTACTTCTGTGCAGATAGCACCCCCTAAGGCCACACCCAGTCTCCATATTAGTGTATCCATTCTGATATTGTTTTGTAATAAAACCTTTTTGTCATATAATTATGTTTCCTCATGCTCTTAAACACAGATTTTAACCTCTCCACATATTCTTGTGAATATTATGGGACATTTGCTCTAGGGGGAAAACCATTCATTACATCTGCAGGATTTCCCCCCTGAACATGAGCATGTTAGGCAAACAACCTGTCAATCTCTGCTCAGTTGCTCTGTATGCCATCATAACACTCAGTGAATGTTCATCCCAGTCAGTTCAATCATAATAAACAAACTTGGCAAGTATATGTTTGATAGTCTTTATTGCCTATTTTGTTAAACCATTAGGCTGAGAGTGATAAGGTGAGGTGTGTATCTTCACAACACCCAACACTTTACACAACTCAAAGGACAGTTGGCTGTTGGAATTAGTTTTCTTATCCATATATGTCTCTTCAGCAATACAACAGCAATATTATATGTTCCTCTTACAAACATTTTGACAGAAGGAATTTGAAGTTGATTTACTTTTCAGACTTAAGTGATTTGTTTTTGTTTTCATGTATTTAGTGTAAAAGAAAACAGATATGGTTGTACTGAAATAAATGTTTATGCCTGTCCTACTTACAAAAACATTGTTGGAAAAGAGACCAGTGTATGTATGTTCAAGTTATCTCTGCTAAAATCTACCACACATTTTTTAATTATCCTCTGAGAAATAAATAATCAAATTCACAAAATGCAGCATGAACAAAACATAACAATTAATACACCACATATACTTTGCTATACTGACAACTTGAAAAGCTGCTATTAATCAACAATGAGTATATTATTGTCCCAATCATATAATCTCTCAGTTTGAGTCATTAAGGTAGTTTGAAAATTTTCATAACAAGGAATATAATCTTATATTGCATGTGTCAAAAGTTTTTTAATTGGTTCATAAGTAATGACAGATAAGACAAAGAAAAATTAATTTCCAGACCCCTCGCAAATATACAAAGGTTAAAGACTTCTAAACTAAATAACAATGAACAAATTACTTCATAATACGAAAAATAATTCTATACAACACACATAAACTAACCTGCATTAAAATGACTATGATGGTTAATTCACATATCATTAAAATAACATACAGTGATGTTAAAACTTAAGATTCTTAAAATTTCATGTACTTAAAGGTGTAGAAACAACTCAGGCTACACATTTTGTACAATGAAATTACAAAATACCTATAAGGATGTTAAAATCACTGCATTTATTTTACTCCTGTCAATTAAGTTTCTGAAACTACTTTTACTTAACTTGGGAAGTGTATCACCTCATTTCTAACAAAATTGGTAGAAAAACCACCAGAGTTTGTTTCTTTAATTACATAACTATATAATTATGGCAGTTTTATCAGACATCTGGAATTATTAGCAAGTATTAAAAAGAACAGGATTTTTGGTTGTATAGAAATTGAGTACAATTCAAAGAAGATCACCATTACACAGGTAGTTTAAGACCACATTTGGAATATCATGATCAATTTTAATCATCTTATTTAAGAAAGACGTTGAGTTGCTAGAGAGGTTTCAGAAAAATGCTACTAAAATGATTCCAGACTTGAAGGCTAAAATACCATACGTTTTCACTGAAGAAAAGAAATTGGTAAGAGTGGGAGATGATTAGGTTTTTTAAGATTGTTAGAGGCTTGTAATCCATAAATCCACTTTATATTTTCATAAAAAAAACAACAACTAGGCAATACAACTGCAGAACACAAGTTTAAAATATGAATAATTCAGATAGGACTCCAGTTAAGTCTCCAATATTGTTTTAATACAGTGGTCCCTCTAAAGAATAGTTCATCTTCATGTGTGGTAGGAACTGTAATATCACATGAGTTTAAGTAAAAATTAGATGAGTACTTCAGAGATGAGGGTTGGATATAAGAAAAGGGGTTCGTAGATGCTGTTAAGTAATATGGCTTCTTGTTATCCTTTGGAAATGAAAATTAATTTCAATTTATAAAATCACCAACCTTTCTTAAATTTAACATTACGTCTATATTTGTATTTTGTTACAAGAATGCTCTTTTAATTAAGTTAATTTACAACTGTGCCAATACTAACCATATAGTGAGATAAGAATTGTCCTGAAAAGTACTTAGTCTGGTTTCTATAATTGGAAAATTCTAGAGGATACAATAAAATAAGCTTTGCAAAGTAATTCAGTGAAATATGATATTATAAAAAAAAACATAAAACAATGTGGTTTCACTAAGGGGAAGTCTTGCCTTAGTGATCAGTTAACTTTTTTTTTTTGAGGATGTAACATGTTATATGAATAATAGAAAGAGTTTGATTTTCATATAGTTTTTGATAACCTGCCACACAGAAAACAATCTAGGAAAATCCCATCCACAGGAGTTGGGGAAAGACTAGTTAATTGGACTTGAGTGGTTGGATAAGAGAAAGCAAAAGGTTGTTATTAATGGAGTCCAATAAAACTGGATGCTTGTTATTAGTGGAGTAACTCGGGGGTCAGTGCTTGGGTGCTACTATAGCATGCGGTCTACAATGATATTTACACTATAGCTTGCGGTTTTACACAGATACTGTCATCATCATCGTTTTAACTTTCGTTTATTTGCAATTGCCACCATTTATTATAAATAATGCTTTTAAACTAATAAAGTACAAAATACCATTACATAACATTTTTGTGGCAAATATATAATCAGAAGGAAATAAATTGCAACAATCAAAACTAGCACAATTATAATCTAAATTTAAGGTGCTCTTTTGGAACACACAACTTATAAAATTATTATTATTTGCTGAACAAAAACATGGCTAGATATAAATCATTTAGCAAGAAATTATGTTTTAGTGAATTATTAAAATGATGATGATGATAGTATCTGCGTAGACTGCACACTATAGTAGCATCAGTGCTTGTTACTAGGGGATTACCTGAGGGGTAATCCTTGGGCTTTTTCCTATTTACATTAATAATATTGATAGGGGCAAGATATGTACATTAGTAAAATCTGTTGATTACATTAAACTCTTCAATATTTCTAGCTGCAATGAGGATCTTAAGGTACAACAGAATGATTTGGATCAATTGGTAAGCTGGACAAATATTTGGCAAATAACCTTTCGTATGTGCATGGTATTGCATTTGTATTATAAATTGCATCACACAATTTATATAGATGGAAACCTACTCAATATATTGACTGATGAAAAGAATCTTGGTACAGTGATTGATAATTCACTCAAGCCAAAAAGGCAGTGATAAGCTCCTAGTAACAAAGCTAATAGAATTTTAGGTGTATTTATAGGCATATTGATTACAAGTAAAAACTCAAACCTTAGTACATGACACTCTGAAAAAGACAAATATACTCAACTTTAAGATCTTCAGTCCTGATCCAAAAATGTATTCAAGCTCTTTATAAATTTCACCATCAAGAAGCATAGAATTTAATAATATCAAAAACTTTCATACATGAGGTGTCTGTAACAAAACCCTGATTTGTATCCATTTAATTCCTATTAATATACACAACTGAGAACCATAAAAGATGGCTTAATTTTTTTTTAACATCCATTATTCTCTAATTAAAAGTAGTTAAATTCATTTGCAAAAAGTAAATGGCAACTTGAAAAGAAAAAAAAAGAATACATGTTCCACTGAAATATTCCTCCACAGAGGTCAAGAAGTTAGTAGTATCAGAAGAATTCT
>NW_013667637.1:82194-87213 GCF_000517525.1 Limulus polyphemus
TAGTGCAGAAACTTATCCTCAATAATTTATCGTCTTCACCTCGCGAAAAAGGAAATATATAGCTGATTTTCATCTTATGAAGCCAATTTTTAGTTGATTTTTTACAAAATTTAATCTCCATCAATACTATGCCAGCCTGATGAACCCTAGTATTGGGTGAAAAGCCTTTTTGACTTTGTATTTAACAAACAATGTGTGGACATATTATTATATTTTTCTTTACTTTCACTTATACATTCTTATAATTCTAAAAGAGCAGTTTATAAATACTAAGCCTTGTTTTATACACTGCATATCACAAGCCCTATGCAACATTATTTCAGTGGTAAACATTTTTCATGTATTCACCATTTTTGTACCTCAGCCTTTAACTTAAAAAGCCCACTACAAGAGTAGATGTCAAATGTCATTCTAAGACAATGAGCACAATTTTTATGCTAAAATTGGTGTGTACATATGAAAAGCTACATTTAACTAAATGAATGGTTTAAAGACCAACCTCTCCTTTGGTACTTTTTAAGTTAACACTTAGGCTCACTAAATAATATTGATTTATGATCTGACACAAGTTACATGACAAAGTTTCACTAGTTGCTCATAAAACTTTTTGTTTTGAAGAATAAGAAAGAGAGAATTTACTTTCCTAAAGTAATGTCATGGTGCAAACAAACAGAGAAATCTAGATACTATTTAGAATATGAAATGCAGTCATAGCCACGTTTAACATGACCTAATGACAACAGAGAATCATTTGGTCCTTCAAAGCTCTCCCTGCCCACTTGTCCTTCAAAAATGCAAAAATCTAAACCCACCATTTTTTTTCTCCAGAAATTCAACAATTCCACTCATAAAGTCTTTAAAAAAGTACCAGCCTCCACTACTGCCAGTGCCAACTCATTCCACAACCCAATCACCCTATTAGTAAGTCAACTTTCTTAACAGTAATCTAACCTATATTTTTCAAATTCTAAACTTGCATTCTATTGTCCTCGAAATACAACACAAAGATATCAAACCTTTATCGTATCTATCCCCCAATAATCTTGTAAACTTTGGTAAGATCAACTCTGACTTTATACATACACATATATATATAATAAAAGTAAGTTAAGAAAAATTAACATATCCCTATAACTTGTAAGATAACTCTTCCATCCCTGGAATCATCTTACAATCCCTCCTCTGAACCCTTTCCAATAACTCAAATACAACTAGATACGTACAGACTTGCCAGGTACTATAGTATAACACAACATAATACTTTTACTTTTTAGTTTTACTAAGTTAAATTCTAGTTCTACAAGTTAAACTAATCCAAATTGGTGCTACCTTTCAGTTTGTAAACTTTACTTGTTATGTTGTATAAAACTATAAACTTTTATAACTATTAGTAGTACTGTTGAAAGTTGTAGTACTAGTACTACATCACATTGACACAGATATGAGATTGAACTTGATCAACGAGTTCATCATGATCAATTTTTCTGTACAGTACTTACCGGTTTTCTTGTTCAATTTCGAAGTGTCACCCAAATTACAATAATATCAAACAGTCTTTTCGACAAAATAAAAGTATATATATATCGCTAATACAAACAAAATGTAACTTATTATCTCACCTTTGCGGAATAAACCGTAAGGTCAACCAACAGATATATGGTTATTTCGTTCAATTTGCATAAACCTCATTCACCTCCTGTCTTTAATTTGAGGATGGCTTTCCGTGTGACGTCAAATGTGTATGTATATATACATATATATATATTTCATGATCGAAAGATGGCGCGTAATACATTGAATGATAAACATCCACATAAAATTAAATATTAATGCCAATTAAATAGAAACGCTGAATATGTTTGTTCGTAGATGAGCACAAAGCTACACAATTTTCAGCATTATAAATCTACAGACTTACCGCTGAACCACTGGAGGATAGAGGGGGGGGGGAGAAACCCTGAGGACAAGACTCGAATCCCACTTCAGTTGGAATTTTATTTGAGGTTATGGATTATATAATTAAGCTTCTTACTAAAAATGTATTTGAGCAAGTCTTTGAGTAGTGAGCAGGTGCCAGAAGACTGAAATCTAACTAATTCTAAGAGTGAACGTGAAAGAGAATATGTTGAAATATGTCAACCACACTACAATGTTGCATCTCTTTTTAAGGAATATGACAAGCATGTTCTGGTAATTATAAATTAATAGGCCAATTAGTCTTACTTATGTAGTGGTTGGTTTAGGCACTTGACTCGTAATCTCTTTACTGATAACTCGTATTTATGCTGATGTACTTACTCCTAGATATTAGTTGAACATTAGAATTAAATTGAAACTACCTTTAGAGGTGGACTAATCAGTAATTACATTTATCAAATAACATTTCTATAACGTTCATATGTGCTCATTCTCTAATCGCCCATAGAAAAGGTATCCCTGCTGACGTGAATTTCTTACTCCACAGGCCTCAATGAGACTACACTTAATGAATATATTTTTAACCATTCTGCCTTGTGTTGCTGTTCCCCTAACAATGGCCAACTTCCTTACCTTTTCATCCTTTTCCATGACTACCCCTACAGCATTTGATTCTAGTAAGAAATTAACAGGACCAAGACTGCAAACAGAGGCGTCACTAGGTACTTGAAAGATTTTGGGTTCGGTCACATAGACCCCCTCACTGAAAATAATGAGGTATTTCAACATTTTGCAGAACACAAAATACAATGATGTACTGATCTACATTAGTAAGATGAAACAAGCTATATAGCACACTAAGCGAATTTAAACAGTCACATAGTAACTTTAAATTTACAAACACAAAACGGTCCTGTAAAACCACGTAATTGGACATCATACTTTTAAGTATTAAACTTTGTTTTCGCATATATAACATAATATAAAATGTTTACTTAGAAATTATTCAGGAAGCGTCAACGTATGCCTCCTGTTTTGTCTTTTAACAAAGCGGTCAATGATAGCATCCTTAGACACAGATTCCAACACACTTTTCTCAATCGAAAGCACTGCACGGTGTTGTAGACTAGTTTGTCCCATTCTGCTTCTCAGCCAGGTGTGTAGACGTCTTAAAACACCGTATGACATTTTACAGCTACAGTTACTCACTGGGATAGTTAGTATAACTTGTACCACTTTTCTTAAGGTCGGAAACATGAGAGGGTCCAAAATCTGGTACACATTTTCCATGATGAGATTTTCGCCATTCTTTTGTTTAGAGGCTAAATACTTTTTAGCAACGAATACTTCTTCGAGCTTCAGTTCTGTTTTGTAGTGTTTAGCAAGAGTACTTAAGACCTCTACAGAAAGAAAGTTTTGTGAGAGCAGACTGCATGCCTGAATTTCCATCATTATCTCCGATTTAAACAATGATAGAATAATTTCGTCCTCATACCATCTGGTGTGCTGACATCCTCACGTACTCTACTTGCAGTTCTAACCACGAAATTATATATGCAATTTTGTTTTCTCTTTTGCAGTGCTGTTTCCTGGATGTCAATGCACAAAGCCATTCCTTTTTCATATATTTCTTTTGCCTTTTCATTTGTTCTCATATTCTTTAAAGTGCTACATACTGCTTCCTTAAAATCAAAGTTTTCGTTTTGGAGCAGCCTATGTACTAAGGAGAGAATGAAACAAAGGGGCAGTACACTGTAGACAACTTGCACAGCTTTGCTAACAGACCAACAGCTGTTGGAGACGTCAATTCTTTGCACAACAGCTGGAAAGTTTGTCATCAGCACATTCACAGAATGTTATTGGCAAGACCAGTGTGTATATGAAAGCTGTATCAGTTTACTTTGTTTTAATCCGAGTTGAGCTTGGACATCACCGAACCTTTTGTGATGTAGTAAAGAAAGGTGTATGCATTTTCCAATGTATTAAATAAATCAGCAGCTTCTTTGATTGACTTACGTGTGTGACAGAGCACAATGTTGAGCTGGTGGGCGTAACAATGGATATAAATAACTTTTGGGTGATATTTTTAAAACCTAGCTTTAACACCACCACTTATTACACTCATGATAGCTGTACCATCACATATTTGTACTACACACTACATGAAGATTGTCTAACTCGTTGACTCTTGGCCATTTTTTGTATTGATTCGGTGATTGAATCTGCATTAAAATCTTCTAATTTTCTCAATCCCAGAAAATTCTCTTTCAGTGATCTAGTTTCTGGAACAAACATACCGTATATAAAGGGCTAACTACTCCTTATCTTTGCCCCTTGCTTCGTCTGCTATTATCTCATACATTCCTGATTTCTTCAGCTCCCTGACTATGCTGAATGTTACTTGTTCTGAACAGCAATGAATAACTTAACTCTCTATATAGGGGAGACTGGTAGAAATGTAAGTACAAGAATAGCGCCATGCGGGAGTGTACATCTAGTTAAAATAGCTTATTTTATTTTGCGTATATTAATATTAGGTTCTCGAGAAATAATTTTAACAATTTTATTTTATTGTTTAAAATGTTGGTAGATTCCTTGAAAGTGTTCTGTTTCAAGAGTAAATACAACCCAAGTTAAGAGTAACAAATATTTATGTTATTTGATTTTCAAGTTCATATGTCATGCTGTGTTGTAGCTTACAGTGAATAATTCTTCTCGTGATTCATGGCATGCGCACATTTCACTGACGTCACGACAGTACAAATTGAAATGTTAAGATTCCGTTATGTGACGTCATTTTAGTGTCTACTGACTGACAGACAGACAACAAACTACTGTATAGTGGTGCGAGTGGTTAAAACAGGTGACCCCTCCAGGCAACCCATGGCCCCCTTTCGGGAAAATAAAAGAATACAAACCTATAATAAATAAAACACAAGGAGTTGATTTATGCTTATTATAAGCTCAAGATTATGTTTGTGAGGCCAAAAAAAGTATATTTATTTGTAGTGTTCAGTGGGAAAGCTGGAACGAGGAGAGTTTTGCCGGTCAGTCCATATATATATATATAACATAATATCATTGTGGAATTGTAATTCATAT
>NW_013667637.1:88062-90689 GCF_000517525.1 Limulus polyphemus
AACAGGTGACCCCTCCAGGCAACCCATGGCCCCCTTTCGGGGAAATAAAAGAATACAAACCTATAATAAATAAAACACAAGGAGTTGATTTATGCTTATTATAAGCTCAAGATTATGTTTGTGAGGCCAAAAAAAATGTATATTTATTTGTAGTGTTCAGTGGGAAAGCTGGAACAGTCCATATATATAAATATATAACATAATATTATTGTGAAATCATATTTCATAACTAATAAAAATGTTGCCGAACCAACACAAAAGTGTCGGGGGTGGTGGTGGGAATAAGTGAAAGTCGAACCAAGATAAAATTTCCCGAATGGGCCATAAAAACAACTGCGATCGCCTTAAACATGATATCATACTATTACTCTTTATTTATAGCTGAAATGGTAACAAGTATAATCACTATGGCAAGTTTCTTTTCTTTTTTTTTAAGTAAATGTGTTTTGCGGATGAACACTAAGTATTCTAAAAATCACAAAAGTCGCCAGTTTGCTTGGACTGTAGATACACAAGCAATGTGATTTGATGAAAGTGTTCCATCGTTCACTAAGTAACAATTCGGCACTTTCGATGAAATGCTCGAGTTCTACGTTGTCCAAAGTGTTGAAACATTACATTGAATAAGTTGCATTCTGAAACTCTGCATTAATTCCTGAATGTATTACTGTAACTACCAACATAAAATTTAAGGAAATTATTAATTCAGTTACGTGTTCGATTAAGCATTTGAGACAGCGAGACCTGTAGCATTCAACTTTCTGTCAGCTACTTTTATTTTCCCAAGCTATTTCAATCATTTTTAAACAATATTTTCGCTACTGTGTTCATCCCGTAATTCATTTACATGCGACCATGTACTCTACTTTCGTTGATTTTGGGCCCGGCATGGCCAAGTGGTGAGGGCGCTTGACTCGCAATCTGAGGGTCGCGGATTCGAATCCCCATCCTACCAAACATGTTCACCCTTTCAGCCGGGGGGACGTTATAATGTTGCAGTAAATCCCACTATTCGTTGGTAAAAGAGTTGGCGGTGGGTGGTGATGACTAGCTGCCTTCCCTCTAGTCTTTCACTGCTAAATTTGAGGCGGCTAGCGCAAATAGCCCTCGTGTAGCTTTGCGCGAAATTCAAACAAACCAAACCAAATCGTTGATATTGTCACGTGGATTTTCCTTTCATTTGCTAGTGTAGTGATGCTTTCTCTTGCTTCTGTCCGCATAGACAACATAAAATTATTGTGAAATCATAGTTTGTTGTCTGTCTGTCAGTCAGTAGACACTAAAATGACGTCACATAACGGAATCTTAACGTTTCAATTTGTACTGTCGTGACGTTCCTACCACTAGTTTTGTCACCAGTGACGGCTGAATAGTAACAGTAAATTTGGAAGAAATATATAGCAGTAACACGTCGGCGTTTAAACACAGCTCCACTACTCCATGTATTTCTTGTGGATTATCCTCACCTCATACATCATACAATAAAATAAAATAAAAAACACTACAAGGTGCCGGAGTATTAAAAACTTCCTTAACTCGACAGCGGAAGTCACGTGACGCTGCCGTCGCTGGTTGCGTGCGTGATGAGTTTCTCGAATGGGGAAGTTCGAGTTTGTTCGAGATGCCTTCTTCGTTAGTATACAAGCCTGGCAAGGAAAGCCAACAGGAATATACGAATGAAGAGAGAGCAGTAGTTACTTTGAGTTCCGTGTAATTTATGATTTTATTAGTTTCGAGCTAGTGAGCCGTAAAGTGTGGGTATTGCACTCGTCGAGAGCGAAATTATCGAGATTGCGAAGCGCTGTGATTTATAGCAAGTATTATAAAAGTTGTTAAGTTTAAAGTGGCACGAAACGTACTGATTGCGGAACTTCTGTGTACTAAAAGTTTGTATCGAGGAAGAATAAACTGGTGTAATCAAGAAAGGACTTGTATCGCTGAAGATCCTCGGCGGAATTTCTACCGGAAACACACAAACAAGCAGATACGCAACAGGGGTTTATTTTTCATTTCGTAAGACGGCAGGAAAGCGGTTAACACACAATAAAAGACTATTATATCTGGAAAAATCGGTAATTAAACTAGCTTCAGAAAACGCTTAATATATTATTAACTCAATTGCCCAATAAATCTTAATGTAAGAAGTCAGGTCAAAATCAATACACGGTAACACATTTTTGTTCTTGAAAATCTCAAAGACTTTTTTGTATTTAGAAGCTTAGTCCTCGGTCATTTTCTGTTTGCGACCCGTTGCTCATCTGCTTTTTACCTTTTCTCTGCAACGACTATTTGATGAATTTGCTACTAGAGTGCAAACCAAAAGCGTGATGTAAGAAAAACGTGTTACTATTAGCAAAGTTGTTTAATAAAGCTAGTAATTAAACTAAGAAGACTCACATAATGATGAAAAAACCGGGAGAACTAGGCAAAAGCCGGTAAAATAAAAACTTGTTGCAAGAATGGTGATTTATTAGTGGAAACCAATAATAACAGAAATCGAAGAACTCTAGTTATTGCTTATAAAATGCATAAATATCTATTTTATTATATGTTAAATAACTGCAGAGAAAAGGACAGCAGAACAAAATACAGTTTAATACTTTTATTTTCGGAATAAATACCATTCA
>NW_013667637.1:91599-95309 GCF_000517525.1 Limulus polyphemus
TTTTTTTTTTTTTTTTACACTGCTCACTCAATACGCACATAGACCACGTTGATCAAAGTACTCTGAAATTACATTGGCAATGAAAGATATTGTTGATTTCAGATTTTTAGGAGGTTGTTTGTTTGTTTATTTGAAGTTATGTACGAAGCTAAACAATGGGTTATCTGTGCTCTGCCCACCACGGGTATCGAAACCCGGTTTCTAGCGTTGTAACTCTGCAGGTATACCGCTGTGCCACTGGGGGCTAGGAGGTTATCTAGAAACCTATAGATTTTGATCAGGCTTCGGCGCTGTATGGATATTTGTTTTCCAGTTTTGAAAAAGTATGTCTGAATGAGCCTTTGTTTTGTTCTGTAATTCTTCAGCTAGCCACATTATAACAGTAGCCATGTCTTCTGGAAATGGCACAATATATCTGCTACACAGTGGATGTGCATATAGACAGACGTAAATACCAGAGTTGTGAGAATCCCTTTGAGCTGGAATATTCAGTGGTGCGTGAACCTTCTATCCATTCCAGTCAATTGATGTCTTCCAGCTCGCTCTTTTGATAGTAGTAGGCAATGAAACCTTGAATTCTGTGAATTATTGTTTCAGCATATCCAGGCATTGAATCCAAGTACAGAACCAATTTCCATTTCATGAATATAATAGAATCTAATGGTTGCCATGTACTTGGCTTGGAAGAATGCAAATATCTTTTTTCCTCATGTCCACTATTTTTTCCCATGGATTTCCAAATCAACTCTAACATCACATTCAAAAGATTTCATTAGATGGGTGGAAAATACAAAAATGTCTATGTCATTTTCTGTGACATTCATCATTGATGTCCTTGCCAGGAGAAATCCATCAATGATACCATCGCTTAACCACCTATTGTCCAATATGGAATACATATCTGCCACATTAATGTCAATGTCCTTCACTATCACAGCTTTGAATTCTGGATATCTAATTTGGATTTATCCAAAGAACTGTCTCTTCTCTGAATGTTTTTGGCGTACTAGTAAGAACAAGTTCTTCGAAACAATGAATTTCCTGTTTTCCCATTCCTTGCAACGAAGCTGTCCCCAACGTTTCACCTTGCTTCTCTAATGAGTCTGGAGCACCTGTTGTTTCCAGTGTGACATTTTGATGTGGCCTCTTTCTTCCCGACTTAAACCTTCGGGCATTCTTTTTCAGTTTTTTTCAAGCTGCACACTTTCTTTTGTTCCAGCTTCACGCCAATTGACAATCTTGCAGCAATAATATGGTAGCATGTCCGGGTGCTGTTACACGAGCATTTTTCATAAGAAAAAAAGATTAATAACATAATCCTTACCTCTCATCTCTTTAACAATAAAAGTACCAGTTGATGCTTTAAGGAATACGAGATTTTGTTTTAGAAGCACCTCTGCTAATCATTGGAACGTTTTGGACCTGCAATATTTTATTTCTGGCTCATCCTCCTGGCAGCTCAGTTGGATTTGCCTTAGTGCAAGATTGAAATAATGTCCTTTGATGCAATACAGTCTTGGAGAAAGTCAGTCTCTGCAGGGTCCATCTCCATACTAGAATACTCGTTTCTTAGGTGGTAGTTTCCAATTTCACAGCGTCCTTTTAAAACTTCCCTGTGATAAAACATTTACAGCAAGTAGAAGGCACAAACAATTGCATCAATGTTGATTTATTTCAATTGCACGAGTCTTTTGAGAACAGCATTCATGCTTTCCGACACATTTGTTGTTACAGCACTGATTGTTGTGTAAATGCCCAAACCACCCAACAACCACCTTCCACATTTTCCAGTTATGTCATTCTGTAAGTGTTTATCAAAGTATCGTAGTAATGTTAAGTTCCATATCTTACCTAGTTACTTTAAAATATTTAAAAAATCCTCTGTTTTACTATCCAGTAGGAAAATAACATTATTTACATATACAGCTCTGTATTCCTTTGTGTGCTGTAACCCAATGATCACGTCTTTATGTAAATGGTTCCAACAAAGTACATGCTTTGATTCTGGAAGTGCTTTTTCTATGGCCTTCACAATTCCAGACTCTGTCTGTTACCACAACACAATTGTGCAGCTCAGGGATAGTATCCAACATTGTAGAGAAGGATAATCTGTGTACCTCTTGGCCCTTTTTTTCATGTATAAGTGGTGCCACTGGTACTGCTGGGTTTTCTTCAAAGAATGTGCATCTGAAAATCATTGTTGACATGTAAATGTTTCCCATTTGAAAAGTTGTATCATAAGAAAGCAGCGAATGGGAGATTATACCAAGGGCTTCCAGACAAATGTTAATGACCTCTGGAATAGCTAAAATAACAACAAATTTAGGATCAAGACTACTGTTGTGAATAAACCCTTCCAGAGCAAAGTGCTGTTCATACACATTGTAGAAGTCATTGTGACTGATTTTTTTCAGATATTCAAATTTCAATTTTTTTTCTGACTTGTTCCGTGTCTTTTGGTACACTTACTTTCATATGCGACCCAAACATATGGATTTGTGTTAAGTTTTTCTTGTAAATGTCAGTAGGGATTTGAATATTACGGGTTGCAATTACATTCAGTACTGATTGCATTGTTCTTACATGGCTTCTGCTGGGATATCTCTTCATATTGCCATAAGGCACGTCTTTTTTCATATTTGTCATGGGGTCCAACATATTGAACTAGTACCATTTGTATACTTCCAATTGCCGTTTCATACCCATATCAATGAAAATCGGTTATTCTTTCTTTGATGGTAAGTCTTGACCAACACTAGAGTTTTCCAAAAATTAGATGCTTTCCTTTATAGGTCCATCTGTACTGATCAGCATGCCAGTCATCACGTGAATTTGGTCTTCCTTCTTAGTCGAAGAGATAAATGTGACTATGCTTTGGGATAGCTGCTGGGAACTTCGAAACCCTGTCTTTGTCTGGATTTTGCAGTATAATCAATGCCTGGTCAATGGTAAGTAGTGTTCCATTTACTTCGTAGACGATCACACCAGCCATTTTCTTTCAGTTTGCCGAGAATGAGCGACAGGGCAACTAGGTAAAACTGCCATCAACTAACAATATTTACAACTAGCTAATGAATATACAAATTGTAAGATCAAAAGATAAAATACTTGTCCCGAAGTATTGTATAATCCAAGTTTCGTCGTCTATTCTGCGCGATATTTTATAGAAATATGCTTCCCGCAGAAAAAAAACCTCACCATATAAAAAATGCGTTCTTCTTAAACTTGTTATTCTTTATATCCCGTGGAAATTCTCATTAAATCTCTGTGAATTCTACCTAAATCTTATATTAGTCTATCATACGCGAGTAAAATTCTGCATCACAATCTGTATGAAGTTGCTCTCTCTAGCCCCAACATTATCTTAAATATTACCATAAACTCACGAGTTTCAGTCACACTGAAACAACCATTGGTTTCTGTAAGAGCAATTGACCAAAGGCCGACGGTCAAGAATTCATTTACACAAGAGTAACTAGTCTTCGCTAATTAAAATGCAAGCTGTTATTCTGGGAAGAGAAACAGACAACATGTGCTGTATTTTGCTTGATCCAGTTAACATCTAGATAAAGTGAAATTTAGAAACCTTTTCGAGCAATAACATGTGCCAAAGGTTTGTTTGTTTTTGAATTTCTCGCAAAACTACCCGAGGGCTATCTGCGCTAGCCGTCCCTAATTTAGCAGTGTAAGACTAGAGGGAAGGCAGCTAT
>NW_013667637.1:95539-99357 GCF_000517525.1 Limulus polyphemus
AATAGTGGGATTGATCGTCACATTATAACACTCCCGCGGCTGAAAGGGCGAGCATGTTTGGCGGGACGGGGGATTTGAACCCGCGACTCTCATATTGCGAGTCGAGCGTCCTAACCACTTGGCCATGCCGGCCAAACGAGAGAACAGCGAAATTTTTCAAAATTTACTATTAAACTAGAAAGGAGAGCAAAGTATACAACAGTACCATACACTGTTAGTTAAAAAATTTTGTTACAGTAAGTTTTATTTTTCTAATACCATAAGACAAATCAAATAAAAACCCAATATAACAAAGCAACCACTAAAGTTAAACTGCTCACCAAAAAGCAACAACATGAAAACTTCTGTAACTGAAAAGAAAATTACAAAAATCTAGTCACATTCTGGGCTAAAATTAAATCAGTACATAACTCGAAAACTACTTAAGGAACTTACCCAACACTCCACTATAACAACGAAGTCACACCAACAAATCAATATAAACAGTGTTTTTACAACACTTACAAACAACCTTCACTCTTTCAGACCATAATACTTTCGACAATTCCAAACAATAAGTCGACAAATATATCTCATAAAACCAAAACGTATTTACAAATATATTTTCAGTACCCAATAACACAACAGGACTCACTGAAACAACATTTCAAAACATTAACAACAAACAATGGAATGTAGAGGATTTCAGTAATGTTCAGCAAGCTTTCGATGCAGTCAGGCACGACGCCCCCAGTAGCACAGCGGTATGTCTGCGGACTTACAACGCTAGAATTCGGGTTTCGATACTGGTGGTGGGCAGAGCACAGATGGCCCATTGTGTAGCTTTGTGCTTACCATAAAAAACAAACAAACAAACAGTCAGGCACGAAAGGATTAGATACAAGCTAGAAAACTCCAAAACTTATAAAACCTATTTGAGATACATTTCTAATTTCTTTAATAATCGATCTCTAAAGATAAGAAGCAATAGCATTGAATCTTTTTGCCCGTTGTTACGTATTACAATATCAAAAATAGCCTGAAACTGAGTTAAATTGTACTTTGGATTTAATAGTTAGATAAATGCCGATATGTATCCTGTTTATGATATTTGCCAACAGGATTGATATATATAGTTTTCTTTTTTAATACAAATATATTTTAATATATAATTAATAATACAATCTACAATAATAGTTATTACAAACAATGATTTATATACAAAAGTTTTACAAACTTACAAACAATATCGAGTCTTTTTCTAACCTAGAACTTCCTTGATGTCTTATCGAGGGTTCACGATGAGAGAGTTTATTTCGAGTTGACGTAGGTATAATTCACTTAATAAGGAGCTAGCTAGCTCTATGGTCTTCACTGATCGCACGCCGATTTTATCCCACCAATGAAGTTAGGTAATGTTTTCGTAAAAGTACTAATGTCCAATGTGAATCCAGTGAGGCTAAATGGTTTGTATTGTTCGAAATTTATAAATGTTCCTGTTCAAATATCTGAAGTTTCCAGATTAATAATCGTTATAACAATCACAGTTATAGCTTCCGAAGCTTATAGTATACCAACTATAGCAAACAAATAATATATACTGTTTTTAGGCGCGTGGCGTTGGTTATATTTATAGGCTTGTGGAGAGTTTCTCGAAACTTCACGTTACGTAACAATACTATCACGCTACAGTAGCATTTATGTACACACACAAACATATATATATATTGTTGATTCTTACACTCGAGAAACTTTTACAACTTTAGAGAAGAGGCGGAAGTTTCGCAATACATATTTAAGTTATGTACATTTCTAGATATAAACCCAACTTAAACAAATATCGATATTAAAACATATATATATATATATATATAACAGTAAATCCGTCACACCATCTTCCGAAATGTCTCATGGCTCTGTTATCAATCCGCTCTTCTACATCTTATATGCCAATGATCTAAATATGGAAAGCAAAATATGTTCACACACACAAGCCTTCCACTTTTCAGCTGATCTACGTCAAAAAGTCCAATGCAAGCAGCAAAACAATGACAAAACAGCCAAACCATATATAGACTTAGTTCTCCGAATGGAGAGTAATATTGAACCCCCTCAAAACTAAATTCATAATTTGCAAAATAAAAATAGAAAAACGCCTAGAAGAAGCAAAAAGGTTCACATAAATATATACAATAACAAAATAAAAGCCACAGAAACTGCAAAATTCGTGGGCATCAAGTATGTGTCCAAACTCACATGAAACAAACAAATAAAAAAAATGTCACAGCTAAAGCCATATAATGAATAAATGGCCTAAACACTTTAAACACATTCAAAATAAAACTATCCATATACAAAACATTTCTGCATACACCAATAGACTATGGCTTCGTAACTCTACTAAACACATCAAACCGAAACTACCTTAATCTTCAAAGAATACAAAAACAAAGTAATGAGACTAATCACTAAACTACCTTGATACATCCACGTTTAGGGAACTACACAGAACAACTAAACTACCGAATATCAAGCATATGTTCCTTACCCTAAGCATGGCATGGCCAGATGGTTAGAGCGAGTCGTAATCTGAGGGGTGCGGGTTAGAATCTCCGTCCCACTAAACATGTTCACCCTTTCAGCCGTGAATGCGTTATAATGAGACAGTCAATCCCACTATTCGTTGGTAAAAGAGTAGCCCAAGAGTTGGCGGTAGGTGGTGATGACTAGCCGCCTTCCTTCTAGTCTTAGGGACGGCTAACGTAGATAGCCCTCGTGTAGCTTTGCGCGAAGCCATAACAAACAACCACCCTAGGAAAGATTACTTAAAAAAACAGAATCAAACTAACTTCTTTTTTCCATCTACTAAATAATACTCCACGTTCTAGATGTAATAACAATTGCTGAACTGAAAAAATACCTAGTTCTAAGTGATGCTACCTAGGTGTGCCTTCAAGCCCAAGTGACTATAACAGACAGAAGTAATACCAAGCCCGCATTAAGATAGTTTGAGGCCCCTTGAATAGGGTACAAGCAAATTTGAAGTTAATTATAATTAATACAGGGTGTCCCTAAAGTCTGGACACATGGGAAATCTCATTAACTATATTTTTTTTTACCTCCACAGATTAAATATGGCTTTGTCGAAAGAAGAGAGAATTGAACTGATACTTCTCAGTGGACGTGAAGGATGATCATATCGAAAGATAGCAGATGAATTTAATGCATGTCATCCCAAGAGGGTTCCACTTGGCTTTTTCACGGTGGCGAAGGTGGTTAAAAAGTTTAAAGAAACGGGCAGTGTCATGGACAAACCCCATTCTGGAAGCCCAAAATTATCAGACAAAACGAAAGAAATTTTCATGGCTAAAATTTATGCTAGCCCCCAAAAAATCACTTCACAGGACATCCATGGAGCTGGGTGTTCCCAAAACAACCCTCAGTCGTATCTTAAAAGAACAAAAGTTTCATCCGTACAAGTTACAAATCTTGCATCACTTAACAGAGGATGACCCTGATAGACGACTCGAGATATGTGAATGGTTTTCCAATAAACTGGATGAAAACAACCGTTTCACCGAAGACTATGTGTTGTTCAGCGATGAAGCTTTGTTTTATGTGAATGGTGAGGTTAACAGACAGAATGTTGCATCGAGTTCACGTGAACCTTGCAAAGCGCATCAACCTTTGCATCACAAATGTGATTCTTGTAATTAAGGTACAACTATCATACTTGAACAGGGAGAGGGAGACTGGGGGATTCTTGTAATTAAAGTACAACTATCATACTTGAACAGGGAGAGGGAGACTGGGGGATTCTTGTAATTAAAGTACAACTA
>NW_013667637.1:100357-113359 GCF_000517525.1 Limulus polyphemus
AGGGAGAGGGAGACTGGGAGGATTCTTGTCATTAAAGTACAACTATCATACTCGAACAGGGAGAGGGAGACTGGGGGATTCTTGTAATTAAAGTACAACTATCATACTTGAACAGGGAGAGGGAGACTGGGGGGATTCTTGTAACTAAAGTACAACTATCATATTCACCATTCTAGTAACCCTTTCCAACAATTCAATGTCTTTCCTAAGGTAAGGAGCCCAAGACTGAACATTATTCCAAATGTGGCCTAACCAGTGACCTATATAATGAAATTATAACCTCTTTAAACTTGTATTCAATATTTCTATATATACAACCTAAAATGCTATTTGCACTACCACTAGCAACAGCCTGAATGGTTTTAGATACTGATTAACACCAAGATCCCTTTCTTTCATGACACTGTTAAGGTTATTTCCATCCAAATTATACTTATAATTCACATTATGATAACCCACATGCATTTATTATAATTAAAACCTATTTGCCATTTATTTGCCCAACTCACTAAATGATCTAAATCCTTTTGTAAATCAACATCATCCTCTTCACAGCTAGTAACACCCAAGTCCTTAATATCATCTGAATATTTAACTATTTTATTGACCATTCCTTTCTCTATGACATTTGTGATATTAATCCAGTTTGACTGAACTTCATTTGTAACAACTTTCTTTCATCCAGTCACTTTTCTATCCAATTTGCTAACTTATCCCCCACACCTATATAGATAATGCTTTTTACAAGCCTTTCATATGGCACCTTATCAAATGCTTTCTGAAAATCCAGATACACCAAATCTACACTCTTACCCTCATCTACATAAGTAGTAACCTTTTCAAAGAATGTCAAAAAGATTTGCAAGTAGTACCTGCAGTCTGAGAATATAGCATTATAGAATTTTGTATGTACATAATACTATATCTTGTTTAGCTCTCTCTCTCTCAAGCTAAAGCCCTCAGTTTGATAAGTGAAATTTGACTTCTTTCTGTAAATAGTAATACTCTCCTAAAGTTTAACCTGTAATGTTTACTAGTTCTTAATAAACCTGTTTGTAAGTTATGAAAATTTGGGGAGTTAGCTATCCAGTAAAGATTTTGAGTATAAATGAAGATTTCAAAGTCAGAGGACTCAGGTTCATTTTGCAATAGATATCTTGTCGAAGCTGTAGTCATTCAGTGGACCTATCTCATCATTCAAGATAAACAGTTTAATCTTAATATACCACACTTACACGATATGTTCATTAATCTGTTAAACAAGGTTTAAATTGAATTCTGTTCACTGAAATATTTAAAATAACGACAGCCAGTAAAGTACAACTCTAAGTGGAATATACTTTTTTTGTTTCTAACTTGTAGTTTGCAATTTTTGATTTTATTAATTTCTTACCTGAAACTTTTATGCACTTGTGAATTTGGTTTATTATGTAATAGCTCGTACACATCATTTGTCAATAGATCATCATAGCACTTACCAAACACTGACTATTTTTTAGCATTTTGTTCATAACATATATGTAATTAAACATAGTAGTTTTAATGTTTTTCTGTAAGTTATAAAAAAATTATGATTTTTCTAGAAGCTGACTATTTCATTCAATCATACATTTATCAATTTGTTGAATAGTACATTTCTATTTGTGCTAATTTGGTTAAGTTATTGAGCTGGATGCAAAAAGTGCATTGTATTATCACAATTTCATTCAATCACAACAGAATTTAATGAACTAAATATACTATACTATTGTTACATCTCTGTTCATTTGTTAATTTTCCATAAAAATTCTTTCCGAAGAAACTTTAGCGATACAAGTCCTTTCTTAAATAAAACTAGTTTATTCTTTCTCAATACAACTTTGAAATTCACTTAATTGCCACAGTCACGCTATAACTTAAACAAACGCTATAATTCACAACGAACGATTCACGCGCTTGACTCAATTGTCCGTCTCTGTCTGCAATTCAATTCCATTGTTGCCGTCATTTCTTGGCGGTCTTATATACAAAAATACCGCACATCTAGTAAACACTCGAGCATTCAAGAACCTTCGAGAATATCATGACGTGTTACTAGCTTCACGTGACTTCCTCTGTCGTAACACTATGTTAAAGTATGTTCAGACTACACTAGAATACCACAAGTCATCTTATATTTGCCGAAAATAATTTTCTAAGTATGAATGAAAGCTGAGGTGTAATAAAGATTGACCACTTTTTTTCCTTTTTTTTTTTCAAGTACAGCAATTTTCGGTCAAAAGTTGTAGTTTTTAATGTAAAAATTGCAAACCAATACCATCCAGATTGAAAACTGATTTATTGGTTACAAATTAATGTCATCCAAAGGAGTACATATGCAATTATGTTAATATTTATATTCTCATGTTTTTTTAATTAATAATGACATACACATATATATATATCAGGAAATAAAATTACACACACACACACACACACACACACACACACACACAATATATATATATATATATAGAGAGAGAGAGAGAGAGAGAGGGATTACCATGATCTATGATTATTTTTATTGGTGAAATATATTTATGTCGAGAACTGAAAATAAAAAAAAATATATATATAAAAATCTCAAAATTAAATGAGTAGACAGCTTATCTTCAATAAAAGTATTTTTGAGTAAAACAAATGTTATGCAAAAACATTCCACATTTTTGCTCAGACTCAAAACTGAGAAACAGAAAAATGTTACTATGAGATAAAGTCATAGCCCATAACTGGACTGTCAAAGAGTATAAAAAAACAACATTTTAACTATATGAGGTATATAATTACTGAGCATAGACAAAAGATTAACAAACATATACTGATTAAACAATAGTTTCTTTCTTGAATTTGTGAACTATACATTTGTAAAGTGAACTAGTAGCCTGAAATAAGGTGAAAAAATTGTAGATTGGGTATTATTAAATTCTGTTTAGCCTGAAACCATTTAAATAGAAAATTTAGAAAAGAAAACATTTACCACTAGTGTATAAATCTGAAAACGTTTTTGGTGGTCCATAACGAGTTAAAAAATCTTTTATTTCTTTACAAAAATTCTTAATGTTATCTTCGTGAACTCTTGGAAACTAGTTAAGTAACTAAATTTCATAATATATATTGCTTCATCTGAACTTCTTAAAAACCAAAGATTAGTGGCATAATGCAACACTGTTGAATACAAACTTTTTTTTTCACTGATGGAGAAATATAAATTTCTGCATTATTCAACAGGAATACACTTTTTACACTACTTATGTACATTACCTATACAGTTTTAGGTGTGTTGATACAAAAATGCAGATACAACTTTGAACTTTGTGGATTCATTTGTTAATTTAATTTTTTTTTTCTAGTCCACCTAAAATATCACATACTACAATAGGCACTTTCATTATAAAACAATTTGATCTTTCTTTGGGAAGCACACAACTTCATTTGCTGATAAATACAAAGTTATTTTTATAGATTCAGAAGCACAAAAAGGAAATTAACAAATATAAAAACTTTAGTCAATTAGTACAAAAAAAAACATGATGTCATTACTTACTAGAAATAGAGAGTTGTACATAAAGTAATGTCATTTTCGTCAGTTAAAACATAACCAACAAATTGTCCTGATCTTGCATGTTATATGAAATGTCTTAAAAACAAAAGGAGAAATATACATTTTAGTCAGAGATAGCTAGCTTATGGTGAATTACATTTCTTTTTTAAGCGGAAGCTACAAAATATTAATTGTTAACTACATATATGAATATATCTAATTACTTTTGTTAATAGTTCAACAAACAAATACAAATTTTATTTTTTACATAAACAGTTATATAATTACTATTAAAAATATTTCTGTCAGTCACATTTTTGAGACTCTGTAAAACAAACATCATTAACATTTAATTATGAGAGTGTAGCAGTTTTACATACAGCTGATTTTTGGGTTTGATTGGGTTCAAGTTGGTGACAAATTTACAAATATTTAGGAATATCATAACAAAGTAATATAATTTCATGGAACTATCTTATAAGCATTTTGTAAATTTTAATGTTGACTCCAATTTCCATTTTGGTACTATTCCAGTAATTACACTATTCGTTGGCAGAAAATACATTTTCAGAATGCAATTAAATACTTGAATATTTAGTACAAATCCACTGTATCTTTAAAGTTACCTTTTAAAAATTCAATTTCTAAACAAGTTACATAAAAACATTATTGGTAAAAAGAGTTAAAGAGCTTTAAATTTTACCAGATGAAATTTTCCTACTTTTAATATAGTCCAAGCGTAATGAAATAAGCAAAAAAAAAAAAACCAGGACATATTGGATGTTAAAACTTAACTGCAAGTTAACAAATAGTGATAAACTTTGAATGTACAACATGGTAGTTTATCAATACCTACTAATAATAATACCTCAGAATAACTAGCACATGTTACATTAAATCTATTTTTCTGTATATTCTTAACATTGAATTTAATTTCAACACTTTGAAAAGTTTACATGTTCATTTTCTTTTATGAAGCTAACGAATTGATACAATATGTTTAGAAACAAGAGCATCTTATCTAATGAGAAAACATAGGTTTTAATATTTTCTTAAATTTATACAATTTTCTTTATCACATCAACTTAACACATAATTTAAGACTAAATCCTCAAATAAATACTAAAGTTTTGAAATGACTTAATAAACAGATACCTTAATTAATGTACAATTTAAACATTAATCACAACTATTTACATTTTTAACTATTTGTAACTTTTTAAACTTTCTTTCAAAATTTCACAACATACATACATCTACACAAAAATGAAACATCCAGTAATGATAGAAATAATTAATCTATACACTTCTTTTGTGAAGTCAAACTATAACTGATACTTATGTAAAGTGTACTGGAAATCTGTAAGAAACTTTATCATTGGCTTTGACATACAATCAGGAATATTTCTATTACTCTTCACATTATAGGCTGTAAAAACAACTATGAATTTTAATTAAAGACTTCTAAAACCAAATATTTTATCAATGTTAAACTATGCCTAGTATTAAAATACATAGTTAAAACTGAACACAAAGAGTGAAATATTTTTCGTGAAGAATAAAAATTCACAAGTCCTTTTAAGTTAGAATATAAGTATTAACTTTCTGGGTACAAAAGAAAACAAACTATAATATTAGCATGTATGATATATGTATTTTATTTTTCAGAATTAAATTCACCATTAAGTTCATAAAATGTAAAACTAAAAAAAAAGTATTTTCCTTAAAAGTAATTTTTGAAAACCTAAGTATTAAAAACAATGAAGTAAAAACACATAAAGTGGCTAGTGTTGAGAGCAATAAAAATGAGTTATGCATGCTGTTTAAGCTGAGTTTTATGGTAGCTTAATCTTGACAACTAACCAAAAAACATAAGTAGTGGAATGGTAAAATTTGAGAAATACACCTTATTCTCAGGAAAAAGGGCAGTAAGTCTAACAAGTTGTTAGTCCTGATCATCACAAGGATCCAAAGCACAAATTATAGCTTTCATAAAAGCTGCTGCTACTAAGGCTGAATAGGGTTGCCATTCCTTGTTCTTGGTTCCATCTTTGTAATCCGATATTCCTCTGATAAAAGTATAGTTGTCTTTACGATTTCCATAGATAGATTCCACGACAGCATCAAATTCTGAATCAAAAGCCAAAATACCCTGCTGATGAGCAAATTCTTGTCTCACTGCATCATCTTTCATCAATACCCTTCCAGATGCCACACCCCCAAAGTGGATCATGGACTTTCCTGGTTCTCGATGTTCTACTGTTCCTTCGGGGGCTTGAGGATGACCAACCTCAATGACATCTTTTCCCCCAATGGACATGAAAAGTTTGTCTGTATCTGATGAAGGTCGGTTAAAGTCAGCTTCTTGGTTGGCTAACATTTCTGAAGCATATCTGATGTAATCTTCCCATGGTCGCTGTTTAGCATCAAGTAAGCCCTGAGTCCACAGTTGTTGTGCTATTTCCTGTAAACAGAGGCTTGGTGGACACCATCTCTTGATGTTATATTTGTCATTCAGTGTGCCATTTGTTGAAATTTTACCTTCAGGAGAGTTTTTGGTCTTTTCACAATACATGTAAATGAATTTATCATTTTGATCCTCTGGAGATGTTGACACAACAACATCTCCCAAACGTACATGCTTAGAATAATTTGTATAATGAGGAACACCTCCTCCAATACCAACAAGAAAAACATATTCAACTTTCTGGAAGCTCCCTGTAAGAAAAAAAAAAAAGAGAGAGAAGATTATTGAATGTGTAACTTACAATTAGATTTATTTTAATCCCTTGACTAAAGTGTGAAAAAAATCTCAGTAAAACAATAATGAGATATCACTTTTAAGGGAAATTAAATGATAAATAACTCACATTAATAAAAAAAGGTGTTCTTCTTCTAACCCACCTGGTAAAAACATATCAGTTTATTCAGCTTTTACAAATCAGTTCTAAATGGTTTAAAAAAGTGGGGTTCGAAGTGTGCCTGCCCCAACTTTGTATATACCACCATTCAACATGATATCATGCATTTGATATCCGAGTAATCAAACTTTCATGTTATCCTACATTACTGATTTCATTTTCACAACAGTTCATGTTAGAGTACAAAAAAATACCAGATTCAGTATACAGTTTACATCAGAATTTAAGAAGTTGTAGAAATTTAATTTGAAAACTGTATGATGAAAAAAGTATTTTTATTCTTTATATGAACATCACCTTTCACTCTGACTTGTTACAGTTTGATTGACTTTGGTATTTCACACACACATATCTCTAATACAAAAACTTTAATTACATATCTGATTTTTTGTGTACAATAGACTTGCACTTTGACTAAAAGCTTGCCTCATTTTGATAAAATAAGAATTATAGTCAACATTACTTTTCCAATACGGAGTCAGTCCAATGCACCAACCCAATGCACATTCAGTTTATTAATATAATATTTGAAGAAAGAGACTATTAGAAGTTTAGCATTTAATCTCAGTTTATTCAAATTACAAAGGGTCATTAAAAAAATATGTGCTTTGCAAATACTCGTATATAGGGCATGACTTTTGAATAGTGTTGTGTAAAAGGATCTTTAAAAGGATCAGGTTTCAACACAGAAGAATGATTTTTAAGAAAAATCTATAAATATAATAGGAGTTGGTTGGTGATTTTATGAATACCAGGTCCTTTATAAATAAAGGATTTAAGATATTTTAGAACTCAAATATGTAAATAAATTTAGGAATCATCTTAGTTCTTTTGCTCTGTACACATCAAGTTTTTAGTAAGTAGAAAGAGTGATGTTACTAATTAAATGTTTAACATGCTTTTAAAAAAGAATAGTAAAGTATGAAAGGAATGTGACCTCCTAAACAATATTACACTATGCTAAAAATGCTGCAAGGTAAATTTGAAAGTTTTCAGACCAAGTGTTTAATTATTATATTACAGATTTCTTTCCACCAAAGGTAAAACTAAAAATATAATCTATGACATAGAGGCCTAATGCATTCTTTAATTCCATGTGCCTTTGATGAAAAGAAATCTTTAATATAGTCCTTTTACCCTGGGGAGAAATTACTACTAACACTGGAGACCCAGAGTATCTTGAACCTCTTAGAATTTGGTACCCTAGGCAACAAGCTGTCTTTATTGTTTATCCTTATGCTGGGCCTGTTATTGGCAGATATCTTATAAAACTTGAAATGTATTTACATAGTTCAATGATAAATGCATAAGGAAACTTTGATCTTAATTTTAACTCTAACCCATACAAACTAATGAATAATTGCAGAAAAAGTTTTATGGTTAAGCAATAGATAAAATCTTTAGGCAACATTTCATGTTGATTCTACTCTTATCTACTTCATTTTGCTTGAATGACTCCAATAAAACAATATGTACTAAATCTGGTCCCAAGAACTTTATCATGATGAAAGTTAAATAAATTCAACATAAATATTTATATTTCAGACTTGATATTTTTCATGATCCTTCAATAGATAATGAGAAGCAGATGTTATTTTGGGTACTTGGAAGATGCAAGTTTAAAAATCTATAGCTTTAACACTAACTGATAAATCACAAATGGATAAGAATGGCTTGCAGCTTAGATACATGTATGGCCATACACAAAATGACTTAAATTAGTCCATATACAAGAGCACCACACCATTTATGCACATGCATAAGGTATTTTTACAAAGAAAAAGTTTCAAACCATATCAAGATAATAAAGAAGTAAAACAAAAAAAGTTAGAAAATAACTTAGGAAATGAACAACTTTCTCTGTAACTACAGAGTGTTATGGGGGCACAGCTTCCAGATACCTCGTGCAAGTGGTTAATTATTTTCTACTGGTGCCCCTACTACAAATATATATCATTGTCATGTTTTTTTCTTTTTTAATAATCTCATACTTTACAGCAATATAAAAACCTACAGGTAATTAATGCTACAGACAAGAGAGAAAATAACCATTTTGTAAATGGGGTAAGCTAAGAATGTTTGATTCTAGTTTTCTTGACTAAACCACCTCTCTATTGATAAATATATTAGCCCTATGATATAACAGTTAATATATTTTGTTAATATAATCTACATTCAGAGATAATAATAATGAAAAGTTACCCAACAGACGAGTTGTTGTGTTACCAGCAGCAATCATGGCCCCTCTGTGGTGTCCAACAGCAGGTAGTTTTGTTGCTACAACACGATGTGCTCCAATGTTACCAAGAGTATAGACATTGGACTCTCCTGTAAAACAAGTTGTGAGATAGAGAATTCACTTTTATTTTGTTATGGTTTACTATTCATTTATTATTCCTTCTATCATTTAGTTCAGCTATAAATTTTTAGTGACATTAAAGCACTAACTCACTTTTATATAGAACACATTGATTTTGAGTATGGGGTCATTTCATGTCAAATCACCAAAGGCATGATACCCAACATCTCATAATTGGCCAATTTTTTTAACTGATGGTACCTATCTATGAGTTAGGTATACCTTCAAATTTCTTTCTCCTTCCGGAAATAGAAACATTTGAATTTTAGCCAAATTTGGTCAAAAATTGCTTGTGGTGGCCATTTTGGATTTTCACAAATACCTTATGCCATTGTAAGTATTTTCATAATTTTCCCACCCCCTAATTCAAGTATAAGGAATCCAAATATTGAAATGGCTTTTACTTATATCCTAAAACAATCCCCTCAGTTACCCTATAAACCCAACTACTATAGAATTTTAAGAGTTACCAAAAGGGTTCGTGCCTTATTTTTAATCATTGGGATCCAATGTTTAACAAAACTTATCAACAACAAATTTAGAGCAAATACTCTTCAAACCATGTAGTTTACTATATTAAAAACCTGAGATGGTTTTTTCCTTGTTCCAAAGTAATAGTCCTCTGAAAATTGACTAAATGATAAAGCAGATATTATATTTCACATGAAATATTGATAATTGCTGTTCAATTTTAAAGAGTGCTTAAAACTATATTGAGGTTAATTTTATAATAAAAGTGAATATTATCTACATGAGCTACAGAAGATTGATGAAGTTCTAAAGTCAGTTTCAATGGTCTAACCAACAAGTTATTGCACTGAAATGTCTGAGCATCTTTAAATCTGGTCAATGATATCCTGTTTTTTTCAGAAACTCGTCAGTCTTTTTTTATATCAATCTCCTTTAAATTGTATTGATGACAAGTTGCTGTTACAGGTGCATTTATTGTGCAAAGAATGTGTTTCGAGTACAAAGCAAGTATCCTCTCTCCTTGGCCAATAGGATCTGGCTGGATAATTTGAATGCATAAAGTTTACAAGAACATCCCTATTTTCAAGGTCAGTTTCATTAACAAATCCAACCCAGTATTTCTCATCATAATTGCAAAGAACAAAGTCAGAATCTTTTATCTCTTCAGAAGAAATTTGGTCAATGCTTTTCGCTAAAATCAGGTCAGATGTAAGTGTAAATTCCTCATCAGAAAAGACATGCTTTGTACCAAAGATGCTATTAGATAGTGGTATGAATTGGTGGAAACTTCGAGTTCCAGGCAATGCATTACTTTGCTCAAATCTTTCTTTCAAATATTTCCACACCTCAGTCATCTCATCTTGTGAAATAAAGAATGTTATTACCCCTTTAATTTCATCTCTGCAAAACTCTGAAACTTCCCTTGCTGACAAGATTTGGTTTGATAATGGTTTCTGAAGACTGGCCCTTGCAGTTAAGCATTTAATTGTTCCTCCAAGATCGTCACAAGGAGATTTACCATGCAATGTGGCAAAAAAGTTTCAAATACAATGTACTCCAAAATCACTCTGATGAAGGCATAGATTAATAAGATTTTTGCAGTTTTTATATTGTCCCACACAACTATTACTAAAATAGTGCACTGTCTTAACCTTACCATTTATCTGCTTCTTGATGTAGTTTATTGTTTGGCTTATGACTCTATAAACAAAACCTACGTCATGAGTCAAGTTGTCTGATAGAGTGATGAGTTCCAAGCCACTAGAATCATGAAAAGAAAGTAAGCAACATTAAAGTGGACAAATCTTCTCCTCAACCTGAAGAAGTCCAAAAGGCAACATCCCAGGCTCGAAATAACCAGATCATTTATGCCTTATTCAAGTTAAGGAAACAGAACTCATCTAGTTTGGAATTATGAACACTCATCCTCACTCACCAACCATATGAACAAGTACATTCCACTTGTCCCTGGAATCATGGAGAGGACGTGGAACAGCTGTGCTCAACCAAGGACCCAGGATGGGACCACTATGCATTCGGAATTACGAGGAGACAGTGGAACCTCTTCCATGAACAACATACTGAAAACCAATATTGATAAAAAAGAGGGACCACACAAAACCTAACCAGATAGCTGAGTGTCAAATCTGAACTGGTATTATGAGTAGGCTCCCATGTAGGCTGGTGCCGCTCTTACTGACATATGGGAAAAATTATCCAGGGACCTGGATAGGAGTGCCCCAACTTCGCCCTCTTCTCCGAGAGTGGAGGAGTTCACTCTAGTACTCTGAAGGAAAAGCCTCTGTCCTCCATCCCACTGACTGAAAACCGGGTGTGTTAAGGACTCCTTAGCTCCATTAGTAGAATCTGGGGGGTAATGCGCATTATATAGTCCTGAAGAATGGTGTTCTGGAAACAGTACAAAAGGTGAACCAAGTTTCCTAAATTTGTAAAAGCAAACTGACCCCAATTTATTCAATCCAATGATCTGCAGGGATGGTCAGGATCCCCTTATGCTTTACTTATGATAGTCTATGAGTGGCAGTCCAGCATAGTACAGTAATACCACCCAGTCATGGACTTCAAAATGTCAGAAATATATCAAGATTTATCTGATTTTCATACATGTGCATTTACCATCCAAAAGTAAATAGATTATTGGTGTGTACATCTGATCTGTCAGCCCACCTGGAAAGAATTAGATCTATGTGATGTTTAAAAACTCTTGTATGTGCCTTCATGAGACATGATATAGACAAAAAACAACAGTTCCAAAGCATCATAAAGTTCTGATCTTTTCCAGACAGACTGCCCATTCAGAAGAATGCACCTTGAATCAACATCTGTTTATGAAATATGTTAAATGGACTATTGTTCAAAAAAATTGTGCAGCCTATCACAATTTTTGAAATTACCAAAATAACTTTAATTCATTTAATTAGAATTATATGAAAATATGTTGGTGGCAAAGAAAATTAGTTTTATTTAATTAAGTATATTTATTTTAATAATTAGATGTTATAGAATATACATTAGTTCATTTCTACTACTTAATCTTAAAGGATTTTATTGGTAGGTGACACAAGTTATGGTTTAAGTGCCAAAAGTTGCTAAGCATTGGAAACCGATAGACCTAACATTTGTGACAAGAATCACATAAACTACAGATTTTTTTCCCACACTCTTCTTAATTTGCTCATTTTGTATTGCACAATCAGAGGGGTACAAAAATAGCATTTCAGATGCATTTTTTTGTCTCCCACAAGTCACTTCCCAAGAGGTCTTTCATTAATTCAATACCAAAAATCATCAATTGAGCTGGACAATGAGAGACAAAATCCTTTTGTCAGCCAAACTGATGAGTTCTAGTATTGAACAAAATGCCTCTTTGGCAACAACTTGTGACAGAGAAAATGACAAATCTGGAATGGTATTTTTACACAACTATCTAGATAATAATTAATTTTATTAAATGTACAATGTATTATGATTTTAAAGAATGTCTTAACTTTTAACATTTTAAATATACTTTTGTTAAATATAAACTGTACAGTAGTAGTTTCAATTAACTGTCATTGTTGTTTTCAAGTTTAAAGTATGTGTTTGCATCTAAAAGTCACTAAAATTTTGTATCTTTATCTTTCTTTTAGTAAAGTATCATATAAACTGATGGTTATTTGCTATAAAAATAAGAGCAATAGTTACATCTATTCTGTTAAACTTCTACTTTTGTTTAAATATAATTTTATACACTATCTCACCTTCAGTTTTGTACCTGACATAAGTATCTTTATTCTCTATCATGGCATCCACCGCAACTTTCTCACAATATTGAGCTGTAATGATGGCAATGGAAGGTTGCTGGGAACTAATAACTGTTGGAACCTGACGTACCATTTTCACCTCTAAAACAAAACAAAGCATCAAATAAAAGTTCCTGTTATAATCACAAGAAACATGAAAATAGATAAAAGCAGAACTTAATGTCTAATACAACAATTAAGAAATGTAAATTCCATTTTTTTATATATACAAGTTTAATGTAGATCATTTTCATAATTATCAGTAAGAGATCTAATTTCCATACTGCTGAGACTACAAAGCACTATAAATACACACACACACTTGTATAGTTAAACACATATAAAATCAAAATATGTGCAATTCAATATCAAATCCATTAAATTCATACT